>NW_020799125.1:1781424-1788284 GCF_003259725.1 Athene cunicularia
GCCCAAGACACCCTGAAGCCTGACGCGGGTCGGCAGGACACGTCCGGGCGGTTCCCGCGCTGGCTCCGCCGGGGATCCTGCCCTCGCCGCCCCCCCTGAGGAGAAAAAGAGGAGGAAACGTAATTCTGCTCTTTCCCACCCACCCCGGCGCTGGGCAGCAGTAAGGGCTCCCTCAGCAGGCTGTATACCACCACCCCCCCCAGCCACACAAACTGACTGTCGTTGGGAACCGGATCCTGGAGTAACGGGAGCTTTTTCTCTTTCCCTCAGAGTGAAGAATTCAGCCAGACTCGTGTATTTCACTTCTTCACGCGTTAAAAAAAACACAATCCTTCCATAGGATGAGGTGATACTCCTCTTACAGGAAAATGAATAAAAAAAAGCAGTCTTCCCAAGGATTCGGTGGAAGGGGAGGCAAAAATAGCTGCAGGACTCAACTCATTTAAAAGCATTTATACGTTCCAAATATCTAAGCTGGCAACCCACAAATTAAAAAAAATAAAAATGGTGGTGTTGACCATGAAATCCCAAGTGGACTTTCCCTGCTTCAAGGCTGGGGTTGAGAGATTGCACCAGTACATGTTAACCTTGACACATTTCGACTTTAAGCTACACAAACCATTTCACTGCTATAGCAAAAAAATTTAGACTAGAATCCTTTGGATGGAAGGATTTACCCACAAGGCCATGAGATTTCACAGTTACAAAATATGCACTTTATGGCCAAGATTTACATAGATCACAATAAAGCAACCAGCACTTTCAATTCTTAAGGAAACAGCAAAACTTAACAGAGGCATTCATCTTTCAGCACTCCCTTCAACATATCAACGATCCCTGAGGTATGATTAGAACTTCTAGAAACTTGATCATACCAAATGAATTGAGAATTTTTCTTATCAACATCAAAATTAAAACCAGGAGCTTCCTCACATAAGGTTATAAAAACTTGGTTTCTACCCACCTAGAAGAACTTCTGAGCCACCTGTGTCATCCCTCCTGCAGCCTAGTGCTCTGGAGCTCTCCGACTGGCAGGTATCTCACTGGGCCTTTTGCAAGGCACAGCACGAAATCCATGGCACTTCATACCTTCTGGTTTGGAATTTATGTCCCCTTATTTCAGACCCTAAACCAGTGAGCTTGCGTCACGCTGTTAAAGCGGATAACAGCAGCCATGCCGGCAGAGTTCTGACCGGTGTGTACAAGAGGGTCAGGAGGTGAGCTTCCAAAAGAGCGCAACAAAAACTTCATCTTCTCAACTCAGTCCTTCACAATTGCATTATGCTACTTACTTAGAACAGAAAAAAATCCTCAAGTTTGGAAGCTTACAGCAACCTGTTTGTTGAGTTCAGCAGGCCAGGATTTCTTATCAAGTATCGTACAGAAATAACAGGGCAGTAGTTTGTAAGATCCAGACAAAATTAGTAAAAAAAACCCCAACAAAACAGGTAGGCACTTTAGATCAATTTCACTAAAGGCACAAGATAACTAAATAACTTTGAAAATAAGTCGGGCCAAATTTTAATCAAGTTACGCAACAATTACCATTTAGTAAAATAAAGGCAAGTCAAATTTATTCTTGGTATAAAACAAGTGAAGCAAGTAAGTCAGACAAGAACTTGGCTATGTAACTAGAATAAAAGCAAAAAACTAGTAGATTCCTAGTTCCTCACCTTGAAGGCAATACTGACAAATTAAGAAGTAATTCTTCTTTTTATTAACTGACAGTTAATATGGTGAAACAAACTCAGGAACATTTCAGCCCGCTTCATTCACCATTTAACACGTGTTTGTTGGTTGCAGTCCGTCTTTTCACAACACAAAAATAGTAACTTCATCAAATCTTAATATTCTAGCATATAAAAGATAAGCATTACAATGTCAGATTCTGAAGTTGTAGAACAAAAATTAACATTTTGGAATAGCGATTCCATTAACATCTACTAAAAATGCTTTAAAAAAATAAATAATGAAGTACAAAACCCACTGTTATATACTACTATATTACAAATGGATGAAGCAACATCTCCAGGTTCATGCACAGCTCAGCTGATCCCTTACAAAACCATGCGACATCACTGGCTATTTTATTTAGGACAGTTAGTAATTATTCTGTCTAGGGGCATTATCAATTTCACTTCATTTAGGGTGTAGAAACTTAGAAAGACTGAAAAATGTTACATCACTAAGGATGAAAGAAATAAAGGTTCGTCTGGCAAACAGAGCAAAAGAATACTGCAACTCATTTGTTATCTGTATTTAAAAAAATTTGTTTTACTGAACCGATGAATTCAGACATTGGATACAAACGCTCTGTCTGCAGTAAGTAAAATAGTAAAATGGCCAAACATTGCCCACAGAGGGTCTGTAAAATTCAAAGACAGCAACAAAGCAAAAGCAGAAAAACCGATCCAAAATTTACAGAAATACCCTATGTTTGCCATGAACTGGGGCTCCGCGTTTCGCCGAGCACTTGTTTCAGGAACTGTGCTGACACGGCGTGCGTTACTCGTTTGAAATGCAACCACCCAACTCTTAGGTACACAGGAGCTCTGAAGGCTGCCAGCTTCCTCCCCCAGCGCCCCGAGAAGGGCAGCCAGCGCCCGGCTACTTGGTGCTGACTAGAAAAAACACCAGGAAAGACGGACAAAGTCTTGCACGTATGAAGTCAATGTGCAGATTCTTCAAATACCTGGCTCAGATATCTTTTCCTTTCCCAAAAAGTTTATGCAGCAACTATCCTGCTACTCGTTTTTAAGGTTCCCTCCTCACGTTCCATAGTTTATTACTTCTCTTTCACAGCTTGCTTTATGTTCTGCGGCGTTTTGCAGCACTTGGACTGGAAGGATTACTGTTTGCATTTAAGACCTTTTCAGTGACTCTGTTCCGCTTCCTCTTATCAGATCCTTCTTTGGACCCAGAATCTGATGAAGTTTTCTCTTTCTCTTTGCTGCTTGGCTTTTCAGTTGTTTTTCCTAAACTTCCAGAGGGTGCAAAAACTGAAATAGGATCAAAGTAATGATTCGAGATCAGAGTCATACACATAGGCAAACAAGTAGTGTATCAAATTTCTTTATATTACATAAAACCTTTCAAACCAATCAATTGTCAGCATATTTAACCACCATTTAAGTATTACTTTCACTTTTAAAGGAAAAATCTTCTGTGAGAAAGGCACATCTTGCTTTTATTATTTCCTTTAAAGACAGGCATGTATTTTGACAGGCTAAAAGTGAAATTCATTAAGTGGAATTAAACAGCACTTAAAAGTAAAATACTTAATAGGAACACTTACAGAACATAGGACCAATCTATGAAATTTATAATCAGCAACGGTCATTACATTTGGTATTATTGATAGATTTTAAAACTGAACACCCAAAATATGGAATTTAATATATTTTAAAAATACATTTTTAGATCTTTTATTACACTCAATCTTAAAACACCACTTATTCTGTGATATAAATATTAAGGAATTATATAGTTAACAGTTGGCTTGCTCTGTTAAGATAAATAGCAGAATCCCTACTGTTCACATTTGACTCTGTTCTACAGCAAAGTGTTAGGAAAATAAGGCTTATATTTAAAAGAAGCAGGATAATGCAAATAAAATAAAATAACCACTCTGCCTGCCTTCCCATTTAAGCATACAATCTTAAAATCTTTTTTTATTTATAGACCCTATTTTTCCCTACAAAGGACTACAAAGATCCTAACACAGAGTATTTAGGTTCACTAAAACTGGACTCAATTTCCTTTCAGAGATTCTTACATTACTTCAGATCCCCAGGGTTTTGTCAAGTGCATATTAAAACCAAAAAAAACTCCACAGCTATACAACTCTGTACATACGAATTAAGAAAAAAGGAGCAATCTTTTGAAGTATCAGATATTGGCAACTGCTTACTCTGTATATTATTCTAGTTCTTGGCATGAGCATGTGCTAAGTCTAAACACAAATCACAATGTACACCATATTTGGGATTTACATTTTAACATTATTTCACAAAGTTACAGTTGGTTTTTAATCTCGTATTACACAGTAGAGAGTTACAAATTTACCTTCTTCTGGACCTGCATGCGTTTCCATTTCTTCTTTTATTTCCTCTTTCACTTCTTCTTCTGTCATTACTTTTCCTACAGAAAGGATTGGTAGGCCATGGTTAGATGGTTTTAAAGAACTGTATGTATTTTTTCTGAATTAGCAGACTCAGCATAAGTGCGTAATGTTGACGGATATTCAGTGCAGCATTCAGCAGTAAAGGTTCTTTAGCACTGAGAGAGAAACACAGCTAACAGTCCAGGCATCCTGTGAGCTTAAGGTAGGGTAAACGCACTGAACAAGATGATGTCACATGTCAAAAAGTTCCACTGAAATTATTAGCAGGAAGAAAGTGAAATGCTAAATAGCCAAAACATACTGCAATGTCTTAGCTATACTACGATTTTATACCGAGTTTTCTGCGTGAAGTTTTGTGTATATAGTAACTGAGGAGCTGTTGTTTAAAATACTCCAAGAACTCCTTTGGCAGATGCTTGAACTTCCCAGCATCTACCTTGTGTAACAGTAACAAGTAACACACATACAGCTAAACTTTGAAAATCCAGTTCTCGCTGCTCAACCTAAGATTTCTGTCAAACTGCTGCATATTTCTATTAGTTTAAACAACATTTAGGGTTATCCTGACTGAGAGAGATTTGGAAGAACTAGGTAATTGAATCCCAAGAAGGTAAAAACACAGAGATGATTTCACAGTGCAGTGAAACCACTGTGAATCTGTACACATGCCTCTAAATATTTCACGTTGTTTTTATTTTCAATCAATTTTAACATAACTACAGGGAAAAAAAAACCTCATGAAAAATCTATCATCAGACATTAAAACCCAGTAATCCTTTAAAAAATAAGACATATGAACCATATTAAAAATAGTAATAGTATAAAAAGAAGATGGTTATACCAGCATAAGGTACAAGTCCACGGCCAAAAAGCAATTTTCTTCAGCTATTCAGTAAGTATATTCCTGGCATACATTTATAAACATGAGCTGAATTGCTATTTAACTGCTTTATATCATCACCGGGACAGAAAATTTTATCACAGAAATATTATTAGATGCAAACTATATGCAGAAAATGTTATTTTCATCAGCTCCGTAGCTGCGCTACTCTTTGTGGAACTAGAATAAAAGCAAAAAACTCTTCAAAAAATTATATTGCTACAAAATGAACCACATTAAAGCACGCAGATCATCTATTTTACCAAAATTATAGTTTGTTGTAATATTGCAGCTGTCTCAACAAAGTGCAAAAAACCCAAATAAACTGCTAGTCATCTTGCAAACAACCATATTTTGCCCTCCACTATGCAAACTAGTATCAGTGAAGCATGCGGTATACTCAGAAGGAGAAGATGAATTTAAATGTTATAAATAGTATTATATAAAAGCTACTAGCATCCTGTCTACATTATATTTAAGAATATGAGAAATGCTGTGGGGAGTCTGACCAAACGTCATCCTCTCACACCAGCCTGTCTCCTCCAGCAGTTAATCACACAGGCTGACAGTGAGAATACCAACAGCACAAGCAGTGTGATCCCTTCTCCAACAGTTGCCTTCACACAGCTGGTTGAAAATTCATGTCTCTGTTTAGCACGCTCTTTTCCTGATACACCTAACACAACAGTCCAAAAGAATGGCCTTGGATTGGCATGTTACGTTCTTTTTTTTGGGGGAGGGGGGGAGTTTTATTAAACGACCCACTGAGATTAGAGTGACTCAACCTTAGTAAGAGACTGCTATCACATCTTACCTTCTCTCACTTCTTGAATCATTTCGTCCGGAAGAACAAAATTCTTCTCTATGTTAGGAAATGGAAGAATCTCAGATTCGTGCTTAGGGAGAAAAGAAAGATCTCTATGAATGACTTTGGTAAAAACTTTAATTTGAATTTAGAAGTGCAATCTTAAGTTCTATTACACATGCAATTAGTAGCTAAATAATTCTTAACAAGACACTTCAGACATTAGAGAGTCAGGAGGCTCCTGATGTCAAACTGATTACTAAGGTCAAGATATTTAAGATCATGACACATGATCATTTGAGATAATTTCTGGAACTCAACCATGTCAAATTCTTATATAAACACACTAAAACCTCCTTGTTGACACTTAAGTAATTATGTGAACGTTTGCTGGATTAGCGTTTTGACAACTTTAATAAACAAAGTCGGAACACAGCATGGAAAAAAAAAAAACCACAGCCCAAACCAGTGCAGGTTTTGTTTTATTGTCTCCATTCTAATGTACTTTTAGACAGGGAAATGCTCATCAACTGACTGGAAATACACGAAATTCTTAGTAACATGAAAGGCATGACAGGCCCAGTGATTCTGGCCTATCAAAACTCCTGGACTATAAGAAAAAAGAACGTGACTGCCTCTATACTCACAAGAGCTTGCATATCATACATGGTGCTCAGATGGTCCCAAATCACTTTGGAAGAAATCTGTCGTCCAATATTCTGACTGAATTTATCTCGGATACAAATCATGTGGAAATGGCGATTCACACCTGGGGGAAGAACTCAGTGCAATTAACACTACTAACAGTTTTATTTGTGCCCCACAATTTAAAAAAAAAAATTAAAAAATCCTATCGTTACAAAGAAATCCTACATTCCAGGAGCAGCACGGAGCAGTCCGGGCAGCCCTTTGTTACAGGTGCTATTCTGGAGAAGGGCTGAGGCTGCCCCCCCCCGGGGGGACGCGGACACGGGGCCGCAGCCAGAGCTTTCGGTGGCCCCGGGAGAAAAAAAAAAACAACCGAAGGAAAATTTAGAGCCTGTCTCTTATAC
>NW_020799125.1:1788334-1910148 GCF_003259725.1 Athene cunicularia
TGGGCCGCTCCCGGAGGGGCTCCGCCGGCCCCTTGTTCAGCGCCCGAGAGCGGCGGGACGGCGGCGCCGGGGGCCAGAGCCTTGGCCCTGCCATCGGGGGAGCCGCGGCCGCCCCGCACTCGCCCGCCCTCCGTCCTCCTGGGGCGCCAAGGTGGAGGCTGGCGAAACCCCCCGAGCCGCTCGGCCTTGTCACAAGAGGAACCTTTGAGAGCAGCCTGACACTGATGCTTAACAAATATCTACGCCCGGCATGTTTAAAAACCACCAGCTTCGCCCGTCATAAACCCCCCTCATTTTGGGAGGAAAGAGAATGTATCATTCCCTCGGTGACAGGGTTGTTTTCCCTTCTGAGGTATAATTAGACACACAGGCATGAAACAGGACTTCTGTTGCTTAGGTGATCAGGTTTTTCCGATTGCTCACTCCTCGCTTGAAATTTTAATCCTTTTTATGACATTAAAATGATTTCAATAGCAAGTAACAGTGACATCATATGCAGAGAATGACTGTTCTGAGGGAATAATAAAGAAGTGGGGGCAAAAACCCACAAGCAAAGAGAGATTATTTTCATGCAAATTATCCACGTAATTAAAAGCAGGAGGGAAAAAACGCAATTTTGTGAAATGGAAAACACTCTGTACCTTTGATACCCGAAGAATTGACTTGTATCATTCGTTGGTTCTTGATGTAATGCTTATACCCAAACCCGATTAATTTAACATCAAGTAAACACTTGAAATGAGTTAAACCCACTTCACGTGTGAAGCTTTGGGAAGTTTGGTGGTGCGGCTCCTGGATACGGATGCCTGGATACAAATCCTCATTTCCAGCGGGGTTCAAGCTGGCCTCTCGAAATGGAAAGGAGTCTCCCCCTCCAGTCTGGATTAGATGCTGTTGAAATTTTCCAGGACTAAGTCTTTCGGTGAGAGCTCCGTTCTGAGTGACAGACATCTTGCTGGAATGACTTTTTTTTTGCATCAAGACTACAGGAATTTCTAGAAATATTTCTTCTGCCTACCACCACCTCTGTACTTAATGTCCTGGTTGTGCTGAACCTGCCTTTACACAGCTCAGGCTTCACACTGCTTTCCTCATTTTGAGCTGAAGTTACCCATCAACAAGGTTTTGCCGATCTCGAATACAAGTCTGCATGTTTTTTCCAGTTAAATCCAGTCCTAAATCCGGTATTTATTTCAGACCTGTTTAATCTTCCATGTTTATTTGATCTATAGTGCTACATAGTCTTAAGCTGCTACCAAAAGAGAGGGTTATGATTTCCTGTGATGATTGCACAGCAGGAGTAAATGAGTTCCTGAACAACTAAATTCCTGTTTTCATACACATATTTCTAGGTGTAAAAAAACGAAGGAAGAAAGAAAAGCAAATAAATTACAGAGTATAAAAATTGTTCCCCTGTAGAATAGTTTTCAAAGTTTTGCAGGAATAATTTTTTATTATTATTTTTAAGCCTCTGTGAAACACTGAGCTTCAGCACTCTCGTCTGTCACATTATGCTTCTACTTAAAGACTATTATCAAGAGGGAATAACCATGTCAACTCAGATAGCAATTTTTATGTCATCAAGTTCGGATGACTAAAAGAAGTAGCATGTGAAACAGAATGTCGAAAAACATATGGCTACCTCTGAAAGTACAATAGCATATGAAAATAATTTAATTCAGTAGAATAATGTTAATTCAACAGGAAGAGTATATGCATGAACTGACCGCTATTTTGTTTCAATCACAAATAATTACATTTCCCTTGGTATAAATTTCCTTGTCTCTTTCAATGCCTCTAGGAAACATATGGGAGATATAATAATGCTGCATACAGCCTCTACCTGGATTTGGACCTGAGTTAAATTTTTCTCTCTTTAAATTTTAAAGGGTTTTCCCCCCCCTCACCAAACAGATTTTTCAGATTCTAAAAAATTCACTTTCTTTTTGTTCAAGTTTACAACTTTTGGTTTTAAGCAGATATCAACCGTATAAGACATGCACGGTTTTGTTCCCCTCTTTTTCTTCCCACTCTTTAGGCTGCTTTCAGCCTTAGAAACTAGAAACCTGGCTGCCTTATAGATCAACTAAGGGTGCTCAGCCCTTTACTGGATCAGGTCGTGACCCTCTGGAGAGACAATCTGATATTTCATAAGACATTGCAACAACTGAGAAATACTTCTAGCATTTGGCATTCTTTCTAGAAGCGTTGGATTTCTGGGATAAGCAATATGTCTACAACTATTTCTGTCATTATTTTAGAACACCATGTGTTAGTGCCCTTAACAAAGTAAAAACTTCATTCTGATTCCTGCCTAACTTTTGGTATGCCACATGAACGTTTGTAAAAGAATATAATCTGCGTACTTCTGCATTAAAACCAGCCACTTAACCTTTGATGGGGGGTTTTAGTACATCTTTGATATAGAATCTAACAGAAGTTTTTCTTACACAGGTGAATGAAACCTCCTGAGATCCGCAGAGAGCATTGCCAGCTTTGTTCTACAGAAATTGAGAAGGGGAAGAGCTGCAGTTTGCTGGAGATCATGGACGGGGATCCCTGCTAAAGCTGGTGGATGTGCTCAGCAGCCACTGCCGTCCTGATGCTGAGTGTGTGTCATGAGCCATAGGTGAGTTTAATTGTTGACAAACTGGGTAATCAGCTACTGTATTATGCCGTTTTCATTGCATATGTAGTTTTTACGTGCAAAAGTACATACGTCCCGCACCAAATTACACCAAGGTCCATAAATCCTCCTACAAGATAAGTAATCTCAGTGCCTTGGCATATTTTACTATTTCCAAAGATAATATCCTTTCTGGCTGATGAGAACCTCCTGAAAAGAGGAGTTCTGATCTGATTTGTAAGCTTTAGCCGTACTTTCAAAACCTGTTCTTTCAGTGTGAAATCTGTGAGAAGTTTTGCTTTAACAGAGCAGCATCTGGAATTGTCCAAAGGTTGGAGCTTGATCATCTTGCATATCTTTTAATAAACCGGTGAAGGTAGTTTGATATAGACGTGCTTTTCTCCCCATTACACCTGTCAAGGAGGAAGAACCAAAAAGATTTGTTATTAGAGTTGTATCACACAGCACTTCAGAGCAGCATTGCCTCTTCCAGTAGCTAGCAAGGAGATACTTCCCAGGTTTCTTCCAATTCCCTAAGTTCTTAACAAAAAGGTGTGTTTTATTTTAAACAAGAACATTGAATAGGGAGTTCACTCTGAGATCTGGCCTGCATGGCTTCTTACAGGGGTAAAAATATGGGAATTAATTCAAAATAAGGGGGTGGGTGTGTGTGTGAAGCAGTAAAAAAGAGGGAGGCAGCTGTCAGACAGAGAATACGTTCTGTTTGCTGAGACATATGTTCTTGAACTGAACTTTTCCCTTGTGATTGGTTGTGCTCATTCTCCCAGCGGAGAGAAGCTACATACTAGATGGGCATCAGATGGCAAGCCTTAGAAAAATAGATTGAAATGTGTGCAAATAATCATCTCTAAGCACACACAGAAGCGTTCATTACTGCTACTGTTACGGTTCAAAGTATCCCAGTGCAGAGTGGAGATTGAGGAAGGAAAAGCCATCTTACTGATTTTTCGGTTTAATAAATCCATCATGTCCCAGACTTACAAAGAGGCACCAGGAAAACCCAGTGAATTTAGAATTTGGAATTTAGAACTGGTTTATTCAAGGTGAGCGCAAGAATCAGTTCGTGAATCCCTGGCTATCCCAAGCCAACCTCAGAAGACCACAGCATGTTTTACCAAAGACCATAGCATGTTTTACCAAAGACCATAGCATGTTTTACTGAAGGTGATTTTTACTGAGAATGCCTAAAGTGCCTGCCAAACTAAACTCACACTAGCCCAGCTGGTCAGTATAAATCTAGAAGGGATTTCCTTTCTTGGCAGTTTCAGTGTTGTGATTCGGATTGTTCAGATCATAATTTTCTTCTCTGGGGACATTTTTATAACTTCATTTTTCAAAAACAAAAATACTACTCTTTAAAATAAAAAAGAAGCCAGCATAAACAGCAAGGATCTCCAGAAGGGAAGCAGACAAGCAATAAACCTTTTGAGCTGACATTAAAATGACAACCACACTCAGCCTTTCGCTGTGGCGGAGGGTGGCAGCAGATTTTCATAACGTACGTGTAGTTCTTTAAGCACACACAAACCTTGACAGAACTATGTAAATCAGGAGTTCGGGAGATTCTGTCAGGGCCCTTTCTTTGCATTTCAACTTTGAATGCCTGAGGGTATTCCCAAGTATCCTTTGTCATCATCCTCATCCTTTAGACTACAACATTTGGGTGATGTCTGAGATTGCTTCCCAGGATGGACCCTATGCACTAGCAAACAGTGGTGTGTTAGGAACAAATTGCAGCTGCAGCCAGCCAGGCAATACTGTTGCAGAAAGCTGGGAAAACAACAGGTTAGTTTGAAATTCGGCTT
The DNA here is from genome assembly GCF_003259725.1 of Athene cunicularia. Classification (NCBI taxonomy): domain Eukaryota; kingdom Metazoa; phylum Chordata; class Aves; order Strigiformes; family Strigidae; genus Athene; species Athene cunicularia. Next base: position 1,792,787 of record NW_020799125.1, read on the forward strand.
GCACTGATAAGTCAATAGCACCATCCAGGCCTAAGCCGGGTAACTTGCCAAGGAACGTCTGAGCTTGACTGATTTGTAGAAATATGTCTCTAGATTCAGCACGTCTCTGAAACAAGAGTCCACAAAGTGCTAGTAGCAGGATTTTTTTTCTTCATTTGTCATGGAAAACAGGCCTGTCCTGTCTTCCCTTTTGTTTCACCAACACTTCTGTTTTGATTCCAGAATTTCACGCCTGTGTTTGATTTACAGAACCAACCCAGAGGTGTACAATTCTGGATTTATCCTCATGTGCAAAGAATATAATTACAGTAGGAAATTCTTGATAAACCAGCGTATCTGATGATGGAACTTGATCTGTTGAGCTAAATTCCTCACTGGATGTGAAGTCTTTCTCATGAAGAAACGATTCAAAGAAATCATCAGTATATTTGCAGTGGTTCTACTGGTAGGATATGCTCTTAGCATGGGTCAACCAGATAGATGCTACTGTCCTGGATCAGAAGCAACTTCCACTGGTGTTACCTAAAGTCTCTGAGTTTTTCCTTCACCATTTTTAATGAATCCACCACTATCTTTAATAATCCTAAAACAGACCAACTTAAAAAAAAAAAAAAAAAGTTATGCTATGCTTAAGTGTTAATCAAAGGGGAAAAAAATCCATTGATTTCAGTGAAGGTGGAATTTCATGTAGATTGTGTTCTTGTTTCTATTTATACAGCAGTGTAGGAGACACCTGTAAGAGGAGACAGGAGATGGGTACAGTATTTCAGGCCTGCAACTATTACTTTTTTTTGCTGTAATTTATAGCACGTATTTCAAAGCCAGTTATTCTAAACAACACAAAAATGACAAAGTAACTGTATCAGTAATTTAAAGTATTTGAATTAGATCTGAAGCATGAAAGTGTTTCTATCTTCATAGCCAACAAAATGTCAGTTTTCACCATGTGCATGCCTAGGGCATCTCAGGAGGGAAAAAACCCTTTCAAATAAATAAACAGGTTTAAAGAAAGGCTTCAGGCAACACTGTCATGACTGACATCACTATATAAAAATATAAATATATATTTATATAAAACTGTTCCTGTAAGAAGGAACATATACAGCTAACTATCACCAAGGTAATGTGTGCAATTCTTTTGGTTATGTGCTGATACACTTAGCCCCTTTTTGTTTTCTGATTCAACGGGTAGAACTTTATTTCAGTGCATTTCTGCTTGTCTACCATGAACTCAGTAATTTCATAAACTGTACAGAGATGATGTAAGTTGCTGTAGAAGTCAATGATGCCAATGAGCTATTGCTTAAGAAGTTTGGCAAATTATGTATTTTACCTTCATGAGAGACTTAATTGCATAAACCTGCCCACTGGATTAGCAGCTCTCTACTGCACTCCAAAATTCTAAGTACTGTCTTCTGCTCTGCTTCCAACTGGCAGCATCACATAATTAAACTCTGGTGTTGGAGGAATTTATAGTGGATTGATACAGGCTGACCTGGCTGATGTGCTCTACTACTTTGCTAAGAGCACTGTCCATCTTTAAATTAGTGGTCCTGCTGTATCCCTTATTCATTTTGCTCAGTAGCCTCTACCCCAGAGTTGCTATTTCAAGCTAGCAGAAGTGAGTGTTCACTCCAAACCCCAACTCAGATTCCTATCAGAATACATTCTTTGCTGGGTCAGGTCTGTATGCAATTTTACACAGATATCATAATTCCCATCTGAACACATATGTTATTCTGAGGCCAGCTGTGATATGCAGACCTCTTATTTAGAATAGCCTCAGTTTTTTTTTTCTGGAATGGAAGTAACTGAAAACTTGCACATGTAAATAGATTTTGTCACTTTGCATTTTTGGAATAATCTTCCTCCCTTTGCATAATGGATAGCAGTCTTGACACTTCCCATTTCTTCAACTGCATCAGTTGCTTAGAATAAGGATCTCATTTTCACATGAATCTTGTGGCAGGGCAACCTGACGGACCTAAATTCAATGAAAATTACATAAAATTGAAAGAGAGCAGATGTCATTGTAAGTGATGGCAGGGCAGCGCTATTACTATCATCTACTTTGCATAATCATGTTAGCAACAAAGCCTGTTAGCACATTTCACAGCTTTTCCCAGCAAGCTGCGACTGTAAGCTTTTGGGAAAGAGACAGAGCTTCTCCTCCTATTCAGGATTTCTCAAGTGTCTCAGCCATTCATGCTGGTTTTATGCTCCTTGAGACAATATCAGAGGTGAAGTATCAAATTTAAATGATTTTCTAAATGGTAAGAAGAGCCCAATTTCTTTCATAATGCATAACTTCATCGTTTAACTATGTGAAAAACTTGAATAGATAATATCTGTTTGTTTTTGTCATGTGTGTTGGGGTTATACTTTTAAAAGCTTGCTAACTATTTTTTTATAGATTGGAACAGGAAAGTGAGGCATGAGAGGCTGATACTCACCTCTGGCTGGCTTTGGATCCAGGAGCTACTGAGTCATTCTCCAGTCCATGTAAGAGTAATCAAGTATCTCTTGCTCTTATCCCATTCATGAAACTGTCTCTGCTGATGATCTGAGTTACTCACACTTTTCTTAAATTCCCATTCGGAAAGGACCTCCACTGTCCAAAGGAAGCGCTGATACAGAATGCACCGATGTCTGTGGGGGTCTTTCTCCTGGCTTCAGAAGATTTTAGATCAGCCCTTAGGAAGCCATTAGGAGTGGGGGATAGAGAAGTAGCATTTGGTACAGATTGTTCTCTTGGAGTTGGAGAAGTAGTTTAAAGGGTATGGTAGGGAATGTCAGAGCTCTGTGGTTCCCCAACCACTTTGTACCTATCTGTGATTCTTAGGCCCTGGAGGTCCTTTAGCACACTAGAGATGCTACTGCATGGTCAAAAGAATTAGGGAGGATAAAAATCTTCATTTTTTCTAATCTTCCTTCACTGACTAGTTTTTTAGATTTGCCATGGTGCCTTGATCTGGCTGGATGGGAGAGACACAAAGGTGACCCTTCATTCACTCAAAATCAGTGTATTTGTTAACTACTAATGTCATCCTGGTTGAGGAATGATTTGTTAACTCACATGCCTCATATCAGTGCACTTCATGTTTAAGGGACTGTATATATGTGAAAGAAAATCTGATGTCTTTTAATTTATATATTGACAAACTTGCTATACCTCAGAGCTACCTCCAGGTATTTCAGAACACAGTTCTTTTCCCAGCTATCTCTGCTGCTATGGGATAGCAAAACCTGAAAAAATAGAAAATTGTTTTTGCAGCAACTTCAGAGGCACTAAATTAGGCCCCAGGTTTACTAGCAGTTCTGAGATAGGAATTATTCAGTCACATTATATTTCTGACTTTAAAAAGTTTTTTTTTTCTTTTATTCACCGTTAGAAGCAGATGAAAGTTCATTTGGAATCCGTACACATCTTGACATATAATAGAGTACAATGTACTTTAAGAAAATAATAAGAATTTTAAAAAAATCTGTTTTGCCTTAACAGTAGGAAATTTGAGGCTCAGGTGAACTATAATGGGTCCTATTAACATTGCACACCAGAATTCTGAATTGCTCATGCGATGATAATAAATATTTACAAGAATAAAAGGATGGCTTTATTCCCAGTGTTTTATTTCCCCTCCCTGGAAGCTATTACCTGAAGTGCTCTCTACTTTTGGTGATGTTAGACGTAATCACCACAATTTTTCATTTGAATGACTAACTCTCCACTAGAAAATATAGAAAATATTTATAACTGTAGTAAGTTTAGAAGAGAACTTGCATGTACCGATGTTTTGGTTGATGCTTTTAAAGGAAGGGTTGTGTGACCTTAGAAGAACCACCCGACCTTGATCAGAGGACAAAATCATCCAGCTCTGTTGAGCGCAAGAACCTTCCACCGAATCTACTTATCAGCCGAGGTTCTCAGAAATTCCCCCTTAGGCTGGCCTTTCTCATTCTGTCATTTTTTCCCTATATCTGGTTCTGCTGTCCTCCCTTTTATTTCTTAGCCCAAAGACCAAATGCTCAATAGTCAAAGTGGAGAAAGACCTAAAATGAAAGGTGGAAAAAATAATGTTTGCAGCAAATTAAAAATGCTGGGTCATGCACTGCCTTTGTTAAATGATCCCCTTTATACTAGTCTCATAATAGTGGTGTGTTTTTTTTTTTTTTAATGAGAAGGATTTTCTTCAGTGAAAGTGATAGAAACACAGATGTAGAATTAGCCCTGGGTCTAACATGACTGCTGTCCTTATACAGCTGCCAAACTTTCATTTTTTCATCCTCAGAGGTGATTTTGATGGTATTCTCATTTCAGCAGCTCTCGTCTTGCACAGGACAACTTTTAATCTGCCACTGCTCTTCCGAGTGTCTAGCTGTGACAATCTGTGGTGGCTTTCATACGTGGGCACAGCAAGGGAAGTGGCAGTTTCTCCCCATTTTGTGTATAGCAGTTTCGAAAGCTGTTTTAATGAGTCTTGTTACTACATTAATTTAATTTCTCTCCATTGAAGGGGAGTCTGATTGATCCCATCTGAATACTTTCCATGATCGAGGGTGGGATGAAACGAGAATCTTTCCACCCTTAGACAATAGCTTCACATATAAGGTGTGTAGCTGTTCATGTACGCATGTGCAGAAATGTAATTTATCTTCAACACAGATGGGGAAGTTAGGGAGAGCTGATGAATTTTTCTCCATGTCTACAGTATGTTCTAGAAGAAGAACCCAAGAACATAATAAGCTGCATTCACCACTTTGACTTTTTTAAGTTATTCTTCATGGATCACCTTAGTTGAGCTGTTAAGAAAAATGATCTTATCTCATTTTCCACTTTATCTTTTACTGCTGCAATTCATATCTGTATATTACCTTATCTCTGTGCCCTGATGGGATTGTTTCTAATTTGTTCAAATTCAGAACAATTTCTGTTTGCTCTCACTGTGATCAAGGTGGGCTCATGCAAACCTGTGCTCTTTCTAATCAGTTTTATTAGATGGGACTGCTGATTAAGTGTCTTTAGAGTTGTCTTCCAGACCAATTTCTAAAATGAATTCTGACAGTGGCTCTTTGAAGCTCCTGATTCTAATACAGATAATATTCAGGTTCATAATAGGAAATTTGTTGAGAAATGTATTTCTAGAAAATGAAAATCACAGACTTACTGGAACAATGAATACGCAGCGTGTGCTGCTCCCTTTACTCTTTGGTTACGAACAGACAGTGCTTTAAACAACAGACAATTGAACATGATGGTGGTTGCTTGTTTTATGGCAGTGGACTAAATCTGCTAAATTCAGTCACTGGAACTACTGATTCACAGCATGCAAACAGGAGATGCTGTGTCTGTATGGCAGCACAATTCATACCATGTAGCTACTTGTTTTACACAATGTGTTTTTTCTGTTTATCCTCTATTTATTCATTATATATTTATTCATTCATTCAAACCCTCAGACTTAGGTAATTTGCTCTTCTGGGCAATTTCATGTCCAAGTCCAGCTCCAGAGAAAGGGTTGGGAAACAGCCTTCCATGTGCATGAGAGATGGAAACCTCTGAAGAGGGCAGCTCTTCTGGGCAGTTTCATTTCAGTGGATTCACAACAGGGCAAGAGTTGTCCAAAAGGTTTAAATTGCTGTATTCCTCAAACATCTAAGAATATAAAACAATAAAAATGTTTAAAACCTTGTTAAGAGGTAATATTAATTTTAATGATATGTCCTCATACAAAAAAATTCCTTCTGTCACTAAACCCTACATTTTAATTTTCAGTTTGGAGCAGCAATTGCTATTTATGTGGCAAAAAATGACCTACCATTGAAGATAATGTAATTTTAAAACTTTGTGACCTATTATAATGAGAGGGCAGCGGAGAAAAAAAGCTTTTCATTATGACTATTAACTGCATTGTGAGTCTGAATTTTTTCCTCAATTTACTGTTCAATTGATTCTTCTGCCAAGAGATACTATATTAAATTTTTTTTTCTCTTTAGATGGTTAATGAAAGGTTATAATTAAGATAAGTGGGATCAAGCATCGCATCTCAAATTGATGTTGTTTGATGGAAGCAGATGTCTTTTTGCTGCTTTATAAGCTCTGTTGGTCTCAACAACTGGAACTGATGTCAGCATCTGAAGAGCTGATGTTCTTCAGAGCCATCATCCGGTTTTTGTGCATTTGCATTCAGCCTCAGAATGAAAACTCTCTGTAATCCTTGTGGCTTGACCCAGTGGTTACAGAGACTTCAGAGCTCACATAACTTACAAATTCAGGTCACCTTAGGGAATGGGGGCAACCAAGGATTAATGTAGGCTAATTACTTGGCTTCTTGGTACACTCTGACAGTTTCTTCCTTTTAAAATTCAGTGTAACTTTACAAGTAATTAAACAGAGCTCTGACTTCATAATGCAAAAGTGGTTTTCTTTTAAGAACAGTCAAGTAGTTAAGTGCAGCCCCGTGGATGATACTGGGTGGTTGAATACTTGTGTTACACCCCATGAAATTCAGCACATTTTAAAGTTCTCACATCATTTCTTTCCTTCCACGACACTGTTTCTCTCGTGGCTGAGGAATTATCACCGCTAAAACCAATTATATATTTTTGATTTTATTTGTACTTGTCCCTTCTGTGATTTTATTGTACACAATAGAGCAGAGGAGTAATGCTTTGTAGCCTGATGGTTTTAGTTCTCTAATCTTTTCACAGTTACCACTCCTCTGCTCTGAGGACCATGAGCTGTTAAATCAATCCAGACTGAAAATTTTTTTTGGTATACACTGTTACATGTCTTCATTCTCCATCCACTGTCCCTGCCTTATATTCAGCAAATATGACTGTTCCCTAATTTTAAAGGATGAGACTGAAGTGCAAAAGATGATCTGCAGTACAAATCCAAATGCTTAATTCACTGGTTTATAATCTGGAATTGTACTCTGTGTTCTTGCTGGAATAGATTTTAGTCAGGCAGTTTGGGTTTGAACTCAAATTTCTCTAAGATCAGAAAAAAATCTGCTGTTAGTCCTGATGCTTAAATCTACCTCTAGGAAGAAATACTGTCACGGAGATAACACTTCTATAGCTGGAAGTGTTTGGAGTAAGAGCGTTTTAAACAACAAACACCATGTTTAAAATGTCTGATCTATAGAAATAAACAGTTTCACAAGGGAGCTTGGATTGAGATTTTAGTCTCTGTACAGGGTTTTCTTAAACTTCTCATAAAACAAGAGCACCTTTGGCAGGAAAGAAGCAGTTTTGCTGGAGGTTTAGAAGCAGCAGCAGTAGTGGTGCTGTGGTAGTTTAAGTGGCAGGGGTGAATTTGAATTTGTCTGACAGCCCTATGATATGTGCAGGGTTACGTCTTGAACCAGAAGCTGCAAGAGCGTTGCTAGTGTCAACCTTTCTGGCTTAGATGAAGTGCACTAAAAAAAGGTGATTACATGCTATGCTTCCCCACTCTAATGAAAACAAGTTTTCTGATTTTCTGTTATTTTCTTCTCACCATAATACCCCAGGCCTCCAACTCTTGATGTACAACTTTTCCTGTATAATTAATCCCACGCATCCTTAAATGTAAGTCTGTGACTGAGTTCATCAGAATTTTTTGTCTGAATACTCTTGTGTTTCTCTGAGCTGCACGTGGAGGGGCACAGCAAGGTGAAGAGAATCATGCTCCTGCAGAAGAACAGGCTGTTCAGGGAACCATTTAGCGTAAATAATTTTCAGCAACCCACTGGACATCAGGCTTTATGGGCACTATCCTATTCTCTTCTAGTCTTTGTCAACAGCACAGTAAGATCCTTTAGGAAATGCTATTATGGGCTGCAATCATAAGTGGAAAATATTTGGTTTCACAGCATTTAAGTGGAACTGCCTGTGATCGCTGTTTTACATGCAAACCCCTTATTTTTAAGCCCCTTTGTTGCATTAGCAGTCATTTGGAAACAGCCCCCAGAGGTGCTTTTCTTTCTGTAGCAGCAAGCTGTCCAGTTCTGGGTGCTCCCTGCCTTCAGCCTGGCTCCTCACACCTTGCCCTGGCTGATAGATACCGCTGGGACTCCTGTGAGTCTGGAGGTGACTCTTGCCCCCTCCTTCTCCTGCATGATGTGCGATGGGCAGCAGCTGCTGCCTTCCCCTCGTTGCTATGTGATACCTTACGGAAAAAAGCATCAGAGTTGCTTGCGACTGGTTTGTCTGAGAGCTGCAAGGGTTTTCTAACGGTATAGCCACAAGCGGTGACAAATCTACTTGGAGGAGACTTGTTTTAGGAGCAACTCTGCTGGGAAGGGTCTGGATTCAGACTGGTTATTACAAAATATCCCACAGCAATCGATTGTATTCCTGGTCCTGTTGGACTGCTACTGGTAGGAAGCCTGTTCTAAAGCACCTCGCCAGTTTTCACTACAAACAAATTGTAGAGAACTAAGCCTTCTTACAGGATTTAAAAATAATTCATAATAATTACAAATTCATGATAACAGACTAATAGAGGAGCTTCAAAGACTTCACAGATCAGAACGCCCCAGTCTGTCACAAATGAACTAATAGAAGAAAACCCGTAACTGCCTTTTTTAATACCACACTAAATATCCAATTGGGGCAGGATACAGGTATTCCCACAACTCCAATTTCATTATCTCTCCTCCATTCCTCTGCTTCTGTTTCAGTTACAAAGCCCTCCTAGACACTGATTTTGCATCCTCTGTTCCTATAACAAACGACGCACGAGTGTTCCTGTGAATCAGACGGACACGCAGCACAAACAATTTAGGATACAGAGGGAAATGACAAAGTGCTCTGTGTGTTTGTGAGAATAACAGGCCTTCAAGAGAGCAGCTTTGCACTGGAATTGACTCCCTAGGCAAATCCGAAGCCCTGGCATGGCAACAGCAGTTCTGCCTTTGCTTTACCATGGCTGGCTGGTACTGAGTGTCATCAGTGGCATTGATATAGTAGCTAGATTTACAGCACACATGGGGATAATCATAAAACTGGTCAGGTGAGACACTGAAATTTATAAATAGGCTTTGTTCTCCATACCATAGAAAATAACTAGAATGTCCTGGACCATAAAAAGGATGTATAGATTTGTGTTGAGGATGAATTATTTGACAGCTTGACAAAGTGACTATTCGTTTACTTAACTTAGCAAGGAAACTAACTTTTGAGTGTCCTGAAAGTGATGTACCTTCATTATAATCCCAAAAAACACACCCACAGGTCAAGAAGGCCCCTGCCCGGGTTAAGACCCTTCCCCTGAGCATAGTTTGTAGTAGAAATATTAGGTAAACTGTATTATAATTGTATGTTAATCACTAACCAATCAGTATCTAATAGGTGTGCTATGGCAAAGTACTAATCTCTTGATTTTTGTGTATAAAAGGAGCATGAAAACCTGCTGTTGGTGTGCTTGGTTTGTGGAAAAAGTCCACCAAACACCCAGGCCTGAATAAATACAATATTTTAGGATTGGTTTATTGCACGCTGGGCATGAATCTGCTTTTTGGGTAACAACACGAGTGCCATGAGATGGCACACAGTGATGGCGTGGTGGCATCAGTGACAGCAGCTCTGTGATGCCTGCGGTGTGTTTGTGATCCTGCTGGGCAGCGAGATGGGGAACAGGGGAAATATTTCTAGTTTAGGTACCTGGAGATGAAAACAAGAAGACTTTGCTCAAGTCTGGCACCTGAGCTGTGCTAGCAACAATTGGAATCATCAAATCCAAATATACTTATTCCCTTAATCGGGAAGGTAAGTACCACTCATCAGGCTTAATGGGCAGTAGGCATCACTTGTTTTTATTGTGTAGTCTGAGACTGCTGGTTGTTATCTGCATTTACTCTGCCCTCAGGGCTGGTGCAGAAGTGCTGGTGATGCTTTGTGACCATGGGTATGAGCTCAACGTGCCAAGTTCCAGAAGGAGCCACATCCAAGCTTGGGATGTAGTGAAGTTGGTGAGGACTTTCCATAGGCGTTTGTGGACTGTTGATCAGGCTACTTACAAGGAACGTGTCTGCAGATGAGGTGATTTCATTTCCAACCAGAGGGCATTAGGAGGTTTTGCATATTTTTCTGTAAAGCAGGCCCAGAATGATCCCTGCTAAGTCATCAACCAGAGAGCCACAAATAACAGGGGGCATTACTTGTTAAGTGGCAAAGCAAAGGGAGAAGGGGAATTTGAGCTTTGGAGCCTCCCACCTGATCAAAAAGAATAGACCTCTTCTCCATCCCATCAATGGCTTGGGTGTTTCCCTCCAGAAAATCCTGCTGGTTCTGGCCCTGAGGGTTCCTGTGATGGGTGGGAGATGTGGCACCGAGCAGGAGGAACCCAAACAAATCTAGGCAGTGGGCAGGGGAATTTGATTCTTGGTCATTTCCTTCTTTTTTCAGGCCCTGTAGAGGGAAAACCTATGTTTTGTAGATATTTTCAGTACACAGCTCCCTTGAGGCCAGATGGTTTCGAAATAAACCAAAAGTTATCTATTACCTGGCTGGTACTTCACTGAGCAGGCCAGGGGCCTGCAGACAGAAAACATTAGATGGGAAGACTTTCTGTTTTTCAGAAGAAAATCAAAGCCTGTAAACATGGCAGTAATCTCCATTATATATTCTGGGGTTGTATTAAATAATTTATCCTTCAAATCCGGATGTTTCGCAAAGCAACTGTTTATTAGGGTATTAGAGGCATAGATGTGTAATTTTTTAGGTAGTAAAACTTGGCTAGAACTTTAATTTCAAAAGAAAAAAAATCCAAGCAAAAGTTGCCAATCACTGTTCCATTCTGCCTCTCCAGTGAGTCTAATCTTATGTTTCATTACATATTCATAGGGGTGCTTGAATCATTGTATAGAGTATCTGAATAAGAATTTAATCACACTGCCAATTAATTTGCAAATAAAGTTATTGAAGAATGCTGCTAAGTGCAAGAAGTTTTGGAAATGTAGTATAGAAGCTCACCAAGTGTTCATTTTTTTCAATCTGAAGGACTCTAATGTAATCTGATAAATTGATTCTGTAATGGTGCCGTGCTGAATTTCAAGGCCTTCGGCAATGAAGAAAGCTATAATCTTTGGTTTCATTAGACCACTGAGGTAGGATATATTTGCAAAACTGAATTAAACAGACTAAAAAGCTCTAGTCAAATGCTCTGGCAGGAACTAGAAAATTGGGTATTAGGATACATATATATGTATCTATAGCTCTGCTTCCCCAACAGCAGTATGGTGACTCACATCTGCCTTGCACACAGCAGACAGGGCTTCCTGAGTGGATTTAACACTGTCAGCTCTCCTAAAGCTTTCCTTATTGCTGTTTGTCCTGGGTCCTTCTAACTGTGCTCAACTACCTTGCAAGCTGTGGTTCTGGGATTCTGCTCTGGATTACCAGCATTGTTTCCCCACCTGGTGTCATAACCCTGGAAATACTTGTTCTGTCTGCTAGTGACGAGATTTATCCTGCCCTGAGTCCCAGCAAATGCAATCAGCTTTAGGAAACAACATTTCTATTCAATAAATCCCTTTAGATCAAGCAATATTAAATGAAGAAGAAACAGTAACATCTAAAATAAAAAAATAAAACCGCCATCAAAGCTGAGGTTTTACCCCAACATGCAAGAAATGCAAAGAGTTAATGAAGTTTACATTCACTCTCAGTTTTTACGTGGGAAGTATTCAGATACTCTGCTGCTGAGGGGTGACACAAAATGGTTATATAATATCAGAGAGCTTAAAGAAAAGAGTGTACAAAGCCAGTACAAAGATTCATGACTTCTGAGGGAATTTAGAGTTATAATCTATCTAGGCAACACTGCAGAAGGATCTTGTATAAAGTCTAGTCGCTAGGAATTGAGACTTCCTGTGAAACTTTTCTTTCTCTCCAGAAAACACCTCTGAGAAGACCATGATCTTAAATACTGTGAGCATCCACACAGTTAACTTTTGTAGGGATGATCACCGAGGAGGAAGAAAATTAGAAAAATACTCTAATTGCATTTGCTATTTAACTTCAGTAGTTTATCAGGAGAGACAGATGAAAATTTCTGTGTTTCTGGGCAGGCGATAAACCTTTGTCCTTGTCCTTTTTGTTGCTGAGAGAGCTGCTAAATGTTGTTTTAAGTAGAAAGTTGTGTGAGACAAGAACTGAGATGTCTCTGAGTGAGGAGCAGCTGATGCAACTGATCTGAAGCTGTCATTCAATGGAAAACTCAGGAACCCTGTATTTTTGCTGAAGGAGTGAAAGAACTCCTAGAAACATTCTAAAAGTCATGGAAAACACAAACATTTATATTAGGACAGAAAAACAGTTGGAAGGCTAGGAAAAGGCAGATAAAGCAGATGAGGGCATTGCCCAGGCCTCCCAGATCTGAGGCCGTTGCCCAGCTCGCAGTACTCAAGGGATTTTTTTTTACTTTCTTCTCAAACATCTGGTGATGCCACTGTCAGAGGCATCCAGTGGAGTAAACAGACCTTGGGGGTGATCCAACCTGGCAATTCCCACCTTTCTGAGAGATACAACTACAAAGTCAGTGCTCAGGTGTCAGGGAAAGGGCTGTGTTGCTGTATCCATGTCTTTAACATGGACACACACTTGGCAGGGTTTCCTGCATCCAGAAGGCCGGGCTGGGCTGGGTACCACACAGGACCAACAAAACTGCAGATGATGTGTGGTGTGAACTCCATGGAAACCTGTCATCCTTGGAAAAAAACGACAGCTGCATCCTCTATGTCACTGTCATCTCCAGCTTTTGAGGCTTTAGACTATGTCCCTCTACTTCCCCCTCCTCTACAGGAGACAGAAAAGATGCTGCTTTTGCATTTATTGCCTCACTGTGCCAAGATCCTAAAGTGTCTGGTGTGCTAAAAACACTTAATAGCACAGAGCGGAGCCGGCTGCTTTCCATTCTTTCAATGTGCTGACAGCTCACTTCTGAAAGTCTTAACTGTAGAGAGGAAGCAATTTGTCTGCAATTTCTGATTATTATTTTTCTTATTTGGCCTTAAAGGGCGATTCATGGTAAAATGAGGTTTTGATTTAGAGGCTCAGGAGGAAGCAGGTATTTTCTGTGAATGTATAAAAGCATGTATGTCTGTTGAGCTGAGATCATTGCTCTGTTGAGCCCACTTGGATGGTCGCAGGGGACAGTGTGATGGTACATCAGCAGTCTGCTGGTACTCCTTGCCACAGGGCCAGCAATGAATTCACAGTCAGCAGCGATAACACTGGGCAAACTGCAAACAGCACATACCAGGGCAGAGAGAAATTGCAGGCAGAGACTCCCAGGTCCCCTCTGTTGAAGCAGAGACACCCAAGATGCTGCTTGGCAGCATCCTTTCTTTCTCAGAAGCTGCATCTCCCTGAGATTCCAGCAACCTGAGATTCCAGCAACACATTTAAATTTGAATTTGTAAAAGAGAACACACTGGTGGCTATACTACCCTTGAAAATGGCCAGTACGCATGGTGCTGCCAACCAGTGTGAAACAAGTATGAGTTTAAATCTGGGGATATTTTTTTCAGATTGGTAGCTGCCCATTTTGCTATGGTGATGTGAGTTGAAATATCTGCCACCTTTCCTTCCCAGAGTCCCCCCTGCAGGACTATGAAGACACATTATGTTACGATTCACTAGGAAAGATTCGGAGATCAGTGTGGAAGGTTTAGGTTTAGGGAGCATGGGACTAGGGAGAATGGGGTAATCTGGGCATGGTCTTCAGTGAAGTGTCTTGTCCTTCCCAATCTGAGGGGAACCCTGGCCTGGTCAGAGGTGACCCTATAGATAAACTCTTGTTGCCTTTTAATTCAGACCTGGAGCTCCTGATTACTGGCAGAACATTTGAATATCAAGTCTCCAAGAGCAGATGGATTGGTGCTGTAGCATCATTTGGGATGTGCAGAGGGAGGTTGCTATTCCAGAGCTCTTCCCACAGCAGCTGCTGCAGGCTGGAGTACAGAAAGATGGATTTTTTTGGGTGCTTTGAGCCACCTATCCCTCCTGCTCCCACCCACCTTCCCACACAGTTGTCAAGTGGTTAATTTGTACATAGAGAAGTTTTTGTTCCTGCAGTTCAATTTGTCACAACAGTCCTGTCAGGAGGAGATTGTTTGCTTTTTTTCCTTTTTTTTTTTTTTCTTTAACCAGACACATTTCAAGTGTAATTTTCAGGGAGTCAGCCCAGGGAATAGCATCTGCAAAATGAATGATGTTCAGATGACTGGGAGCCCTTCCGTGGTGGTGGTAGAGTAGAGTAGAGTGTTTTGTGCCTGATCAGAGTCTATGAGCCATCTGACTCTTGGATACAAATTCAGGTGCTACAGAGTTTGTTTGTGAACTGGCCCATGCCCCTGTCTGTCTGTAAACGGACCCATCTTTGGTCTTTACTTTGTTATTTCATGTGATTTGCAGCCTAGCAATAATCTGCCCCTCTCTTTGCTATGTATCCTAGCAAAACCACGGGGCAGTCCGCAGCAGCAGTAACTCAAGAGTATCGCTGAGCGGTGCGGGTGATGCTCACCCAGCTGGAGTAGCAGTCACGAGAGGGGATGGAAACACTTGGGAGGGCAAGTGTAGTGGCTGCCCCATCCCCTGAGAGCTCAGGGTAAGATAAAATAACCTGGCACACCTCTACGTGGTACAGTAGAGGCTGAACAGCCCCCTATGGGGGCTGACCCTCGGCAACAAGCCTTTCTCATAGTAAGCGCCTGTAAAATGACAGGATTAGCAAAAGCCATGGCTAAACCCATGACTTTGAACTCACCTCGTGGATTTCTGCATGAGCTTGGGGACTGTGCTCATGGCTGGAGCTGAATCACAACTTGAGCTAACCTGTCAGTGCATTCCTGGTTTCTCAGGTCCTTTCTCAGGGTCTGGACCCTCTTTTGTGTGATTTAAACTACTAAAAACTACAGATTTTGTGTTTTTCTTTTCCTGGGGAGACAAAAGATTCTTCTTTAGCTCAGTGTCTGATCCCTGGGCTTGTGTGAGACCTTTCATATTGTGTGACAAATTGGATCAATACGATGTTCTTTCCACCTACTGCATTTCTGTTTTCCCTACCTCTGCTGTAGTGCCATTGATATTTGGGGCAGATTTTGTGGAGAGCTGAAAATACCCTCTTTCCCATATATATGTCATCCTTCTGCTTTCACCAACCCCACAAAATACCCTGATGATGTTGCTGCCTTCTCTTTTGCCATTAACAACTATGTTTTGTGACAAGAGCTATAGTTGCAGTCAGCATGCAAAATTTGCTGTTATTTTAAATAACCATCTGCTCTCCCCACAGTCTGCTACCTCATCCTTAATTTCTTTATTTTTTGGATGTTTATTTTGATTAGCCTTGTCACATGGTGCTATAAGGAAATCTTGCTTCACATCACACGCTGCTGCCATGTTGATACAGAAAACTGGCTTACAACCAAAAAGATGTTATTTTTTTCCATTTCTCCCTCCTTTTTTTTTTTTTTTCCAGAAAAAGTTTTATGTAACAAAGTGTTGTGTAAGGAGGAGAACAGCAGGGAGTGCATCAGGACTCATGGATTTTCTTTTCAACTCTGTCACAAATCCACTATGACACATTCAGCAAATCAGTACAGTCCAGATCTTATTGGGATCAATGTGATAGCTGCTGAAGTCGCTTAAGTAGACCCATAGTCACACCTGTGTAATGAAGATTAAACTCTAACCTAGAGCAAAAAGAAAGTCTTGGAAGAACCATCTACATCAGGGAAGAGCTGGTGCTCTGAAGTAGGACACCTTTGTTTGTTTAAATTAAAATTACTGATACGCAGATCCTGAATTTCAGACTGACATTCATATTTGCATGCCAGGTTTGCAGGTTTAATATCAATATTATATATATTGTTTCTGCATTATGTGTGTAACTGGCCTGTGTGCACAAGCTTGTGGTAACTAAATGGTCACAGTTCTGGGTGGGGAATATGATGGAAAAGTGACATACCATAAAAAAAATCTCTCTTTGAGGAGCAAAAAATCATGAAGAAATCGGTACTCATTTTGCACATGCAAATTTAACTAGTTTGGGTTGAATAAAGAAATGTAATTTGGCTTCCTCTGAGAAACATTTTCAGAGGAAATATGGTCCCACTGAGTGCTTTGCATAGATTAAAATTCTTGCATATCCATGGGGAACAAACTGAAGTGTGGTGGTATCAAAACTACTGCTGTGCTGCGTTTCAGTCATACTGTACTTTTCCTTAGGGCTTATCTTAATTTTGGCTTTGGGTGTATAAAACAAACTCAGCTGACCCTGGCTATGCTGGTGTAGAGGCAAGGAGGTGAGACTGGAATCAGGCCTCTGTGAACAAGCCACAATTAGCTTAATGAGTCTTTGGAAAGTGTTAGTACACAACCTGGGTTTATTTGTTCTCATCTCCTTTATCAGTATAAACTGTGAGCAATTCTACTAGTAAAAATAAAAGGAGAATAAGGACTTTTGTTTCCATCAGGGATTTCAGTAGTTCACTGAAGGTGTAATTTTTATGTTACAAAACACAAGGGATTCCTCCTGAAGCTTTAAAAAGATATCTTGGACTGTTTTAACACCACACATGGCTTTCAGTGGTGTGTGACAAGAGCAACTCTGCTGAAAAAAACCCAGTTCTTAAGTTTCTTCCTGAATTAATGATACACCGATCTTTTGTAGTAGTTTGTAGATAAATTTGAATACATTTATCTTGCCTTTTCTGGGGCTAGGCTAACTCATATTATTATATAATTTCTGGAAACTGAATACCAGCATGGGTAGTTAGCAAGTCTATTCCGTGTGTGTCTGAGCCCAAAATTGTTTTGTGAGCAGTGAAAATGGGAGCAGGAGTGTCCTCAGGACGGATTTTCCTTTATCCTTCCCTTTACTTGTCCTAAACTCCATTCCATATTGGCTTCTGCCAGTATTTATTCTACATGCCCACTCTGTTAACAAACAAACCCAACCAACAACAAACCTCAAAAAAAACCCCCCAAAACAAAACAAAACAAAAAACAAACAAAAAACCCAAACCAGAAAAAAACCCAAACCAGAGTTGCTGCAGTGATGCGCTACCACTTACTGATATTGGCCTGCAGAAAAGAAAATCTTCATTACTCCAGACAGCTAAATGAGCAAAACTTACACTATCTACGCAGTACAGCCATGGATCCAACATAAGAAAAGTCCTTTTCCATACTTTAGCCCTTTCTCTAGGCTGCTCTTGGCTACCCTTGAGTCCCTATGGAAATTTGTTGAGTTTATCTGGTGAATTAAGATCCTGAAGGACTAGAAAGTACATTATTTCTTACGACACGAGGATACACACTGCTGCTGGTCATGTTACTCAGTGAAAAGCAGTGATGGATAATCAAAGGAGGTTCCCCTGTCCAAGACAAGGGAAAGCCACATAAATCTTGTTAATGCAGAGCTACAGAGAGGGAAGCTGAAAACACTGGTCTGCAAAGGGTTGATTGAGAGATGTCCTGGGGGAAGTTTCCTGAGCTCATTTGCAGAATGCTCTGTTCTGATTATTGTCAACCTGAGGCGATACCAGGCAATTCGCAAACAACCAGAAAAAACAGAAACTTTCCAAAATCTTTAAGTGCTTCCTTGCTTCATTTTTTTTTTAAGGGGGAGCAGCTAAGAAAGTGGTTATTAATTTAAAAAATAAAAAGGTCATAAATACTATGTTTTGTCCCAGCTACACTCAGAATAATCTTTTGCCTCAGGGCGTGACTGAAAAGACATGGATTTTTGTTCAATATCCAGGTGTTTTTCTTCTTCATATGACTGTGATGCTAGCTAGAAAATCCAGGAAGAATCCCTTTGCATCAGGCATTTGTAGATGTGTCTTACAGAAACAGATTCTGTTCCCAAGTCCTTATAGTCTATAACTACTGAAAGAGAAAGGGGAGATAAAGCCAGGTATTACAGCAAGCCACGGCTGCCCGACTAGACTGCAAATCCTTAGGTGTCCCAAAAAGTAAGAAAGCAAGGCTGACTTGCAGTGGATCAGAGATATTTCACATCTTTCAGCTTTTAGCTCATTTTCCATAGACATTCTTGTGTAAACAGACTCTGAGTTTGATGTTCCAAATGGTCGGTTTGGGTTTCATTTCGTATCGTAGGAAGAGTTCCCGAAGAAATAAATGTTTGAAAAGCCTCCTAGCAGAATGTAGCCTGGCAAGAAGAATGGGCTTTGTTAGTGTTCTTATTGAGGGAATGGTTACACAGCCCGAAGTAGATTCCAGAGAAGACACACAAGCAAGAGTCGTTATGAATATTGCAAGCTTTGGGGAAGAATTTAGACCAAAAAAAAAAGCCTTCTTTGCTCACAGAACACTGTGCTTATGAATATCCTGGGAGCATCCAGTTTTTTCTCCACCAGCTGTTATCCCATGCTTTGTCCAGTCAGTGCTTTGATTTTACAAATGAGTTCCTCAGGGCAGAGACATCAGAAGCAGAAAGCGGGCACAGTTAGACAATCTTTCTGTCCAAATACAGGCTTCCCAGCTGACCTTGGAAGGCAAACAGTGCCCTTCTGCTTCTTTATAGACTGCTATAAAATCCACTGTGCAATATTTCTTGCTGTGAAAATCTTCTGTTATGAAGCAGGTGAACGTGGGAACACAGCACATCTTGGTCATCTGCGTCCTGCTGGCTGTGATTATTCTGCCTGATAGAAGAGCAAAAGAAACTTCCCTTTTCTCCCTGCTCCTCTAGGATCTGCCGCAGGGCTCTGGAACCTGGGAACGTCCCCCAGCTATAATCCATGGCCCTGGTTTCAAATCTTTTCCCAAGAACTGACATCTTTCAGGCTTGGGATGGCTGGGCAGAGCCACGTTACGAACCTCTCAGCATTGCTCCCGAGTCAGCCAAGGGCAAGGCTGTTAAGTGAGGTGAATTAACTCCTTTATTTAGTGCTGGGCACGTGTCCCTGAATCTCCTACCCCAGAGAGCAGAGCACAAGAGCCATCAATCAGGGCAAAGCACAAGAGCAGTGCTGGCAACTCTTCAAAGACAGTGCATGGCAATTACAAGAAGGCTACAGCAAATTGCAAAGGTTGGGGCAGTGCTGGTTAGTTTAGTGCTTCGTCTTCTTTTCTATACTGAGACAGCACCTACCAACCAGGATTCATCTCCAGAACAGGAATACACTAAGCACAGTCCCCAGAAACAGTGAATTTAGTTAGCTACACTACAACTGGCAAGACTTGAAAGGTAAGCACTGGATGAACTGGAGTATGAAATTTCATCGCACTGCAGAAATGAATGTGGAACAGAGAGCAAACAGCAGCCGTGAAGGAGAGATATGAACTGCCCTCTTATACAGAATGGGTTTAACCGATACCCGTGTTTAAATCATATCTACCAGCTGGCATCTTTTCCTAATTACGCCTAATTATATTTAGACTACAAAAATTGTCAGGTCACACAGTTCTACCCAGATTACTTTTTAACTAGCTAAATCAGGAATAATTGGAGGCATTGCCCAATATATAATTTACTTGACAGCTGCAATGTGTGCTTAATTTCCACAGGGGGTTTCCCAGCCCCCATTGAGTTCTATAATGCTCATGGTACTTGAGTGGTTTAAAGCCACATCAAGCCTATTTACAGTCACAGCCACAAATGGGACCTATCGTCAGTGGTCCGTCCATCCATCCATCCATCCATCCATCCATCCATCCATCCATCCATCCATCCATCCATCCGCAGAGTGATCCGCCTCTTCTCCGTCTCCTGTGTTTGAAGACTGTCAGTCAGAATATTGCTTGGGCAACAAGGGATTCTGATTGAGAAATCCTGTAATTCTGATTAACGAGAATACCTGCAGGTGACTGAGTGCTCCTTGGGGCTACAGCTGCAGCGAGATTTTTGGTGGTAGTGCTCAGCACTTCCACTGACAGTTTAATCAAACTCCTACCAAGCTTACAACATCCTGACACCTTCACAACTTTGGCAGCACTAGATTTTGCTAGAACAATAGTGTGCAATTCTTACAGTGTCTAATCAGTGATTGTATTTGCTTATTCATGAGATTTCAATGTAGGCACCTGTGATACAAGGGAATCTGAGAAATCTTTTTAGAGGCAAAAAGACGTTTCCATTGGAAATCCCCCACCCACTGAGATACTGGTAAAGGGTCGCCAAACCTTCTGCTCTAGTGATCACACAGCAAAAGGTGCAAGGGGCTGAGTCATGAGACCGATGTGACATGTCTCTGAGAACCGAGAGCCCCAGCCCTGGTTTGCAGTCACAGGGTGATGACAGCTCTGGAGGGCCCCTGTTCCCTTCTGTGACGAGCTTGGTTGCGTTGTCTGTCTTGCTGACAGACATCCTCCTACAGCCCACAGACCTGGGACTGTATGTCACCCACCAGCACCTAGTAGTGGGTTACTCATGGACAGAAAGATGAGCGAGTTTCTAGCTAGAATTGCAATCCATATGGGCAATAAAAGCTGCTAAAAGCTCTTTGGGAGATCTGCTGGTCTGGCTGAGCTACTGTCCACACAGGGTCCAGGGCTGGAGAAGGGTAGGCAGCCTTAATGCTGCTGGAAAATGTTTCCAGAGGTTGCTTTGCCCATGCCCTTACAGATGTTCTGGCGCTGGGTGTTGCTGGGTGTCACGGAGTCTGCCCTGGCTCTGGGTGAATATTCTCACATACAGGAGATGAGACACACTTGCTGGTGTTTTACTCCGTGCAGAGCAGCATTCTGCTAAGTCATACTTGAGGATTCAGTCTATGATTTTTTATTAGCAGCTTCAATTTTTGGTTGTTGTTCTATTCAAAGATCCTTCAGTTCTCTTTGGAGAATATTTAAAATAAAAGCACATCTGATTTAGCTGGAACAGCCCTGTTTCCTTAACAACTCAATAAACTGTTTTCGTCACTTCTGATTACATAATTTTAGCATTTCATAACCTTAATCCTGAACTGGGACTGAACTTGATCACAACATAAGAAGTTTTATATGCGCTCTGGTTTGAGATCTGCTTCAAATCTGCGCTGGTTTCCAGCTGCATGCTTCTCTGGGGTAACTGAAATTTTTGGGGGTAAAAATTTTCACTCAGCACAGAATTTGTTCCCAGGTTTAGAAGACTTTTGATTTCTGCCGAGACAGTACTGATTTTTTGTACAAGTAAAGAACGAGGCTGTAAGGTCCAATAGAATAAATTATCACCACCGTTTTTATGTTTCAACCATTTTCCATTTCATCTATAATTTGCTCTTCATTTGCAGTAACAGATCCACACTTCTCAGTGCTTGGTTATCCCATATGGCTACTGTTCTTTATGATAAAGAATGGAATAATATTTTCAAATAATTAAATGCAAGAGTGAAAATGTATAACTGAAGTCTATGGAAACCGACACCTGATGCTTCTGAAAATTTTTCCTAATACTTTATCCTTACATATACATATACATATACGTATATATGAATATACTTTATTATTTCTTCAAATAATATTTTCCCAGTAACATTCAGGAAAACAGCAGCACATTAATAATTTAATAAGGCAGTGCCACTCTGATGGCAACATTATGTCTCTTCATCTGCATGTCAGTCCTTGATGCTGCTGAAGGAGATCAGAAACCCGGGCGATGTGGCCTGAGCACAGTGTGGGCAGGATGACTGTGCTTTGCCTTTTACAGGCTGTGGATACTGGGGATACAGTCACTTCAGGCATCCGCAAACAGCTCTTCAGTTAGAAGGTGAAACTTATGTCTCCGTATACTCAGCTGAGAGAAGTGGAGAGGTTTATCCGTAGGGTAACTTAGGTTAGACTTCTCCTTTGACTTGTCCTCTGGAGAGGATTAATTCTTCCCTTGTGGGCAGTCAGCCCTACCCCATCTACACATCTTCAAAGTGGGTAGTGCACTGCAGTGATGGAGTCTCTACAGAGTTGTTACAGTACATTGCACACAAGGAACATAAATTACAGTACTTCAGGGGATATTATTAAGAGCAAAATTTTGAGCTCATTTCCTGATGGTCTTTAATGACCTATTTTTAAAAAAATGCCACCCTAAACAGGCTTTGCACACTAGGGATGTGAAGGTACACGGCAAAATTAAAGAAGACTCAGAGCTCTTGCCCTGTGTTACCTACCGGTGAACTATTTTGTTGTTACCTCATTTGTTTTGTGCTGTTTAGAGGGATGCTGACCAAGCTGCACAGGGAAACTGTCATTAATTATTAAGAAATTGTCTAATCCATCAGGACATCAGTACTGCTGTAATGTTTCCCCTGAGGAGGCAAAGAGAGCCTTGAGTAAGGAGTTGGAGATCTTCCAGTGAGAACACACAGCCCCAAAAAACAGTCTTATTTCTTAAGTTTGTTAAATGTTATTTCCAGATGTTTCCTTCCTTCTCAGCATTGCACACCAAAAAGCTACAGCAGTTAGTTTTTAAAATACGAAATTTGTTTTCCAGAAAGGAAATATTGATGAAAGGACTAAAAGACAGGATCCTGAGGGACTGAAGTCCTCTGTCAAGACAAATTCCCCATGTCCTTTGGGCACCACCATGATACTACATGAAATAATAAAAAATCTCTGACCAAGGACTACTTTAGTATTGCAGTACAACCCTATTGAGCTTAAAGCCAGAAGGGACATCAAACCCTATAGTTTTACTTCAGACATGTCACAGACATGAAATTTCACCCATTTTCCTTGCATTTGACCTACTTATGTTTGACTGATACGTGGCTAGGAAGACACCCAGTGATGATATCTGAAGATAACAAGATCTTATTTACTCTACTGCAGTGTCTGGCTTCAGCTTTTAGGTGCTGGGTCTTGTTGTGGCTCTGGGACGGCAACCCAGAACCAAGTATGCATCAGGTACCAGAGATGGCTCAGATGGCCCATCATGGTCACCCTCAAAGAGGGTTTTGGGCAATTCCACTTTTCCTGTGCCAGTAATTCCCTACTGTGTGGTAAAAGAAGACAAAAGAAGTGTAGCACAGGAGTTCTGTAGCCAGATATGAACAAGTACTAAATCTGTGTATCCCAGTTCTCAGCCCTTACACTGGGAGAAAGAAACTATCTTCTGTCTGATGCCACCCACTGGCATTTTACTTGACAGGTGGGAGCAGGAAATTCCTCAGTAAAATGTGATCTATTAATCACTTGAATTTAAGAAAGGATTTTCTTTTTATCTCCCTTTTCCAGCCCTTCTTCTCCCCTCTTCTATTAAAGTTCTGAATTAGGAGTGAAAGGCTCATGAGCTTCTCTCTGGAGTAATAAACTCATCTTGTGGCAGCAGATAAAAAGGCTTCTCTTCTAATCACGAGAGCAAGGATGCAAGCCTGAGGCAGGGCTCTTCGTGCTTAAATCTGGTAGTTTCACTCTCCCTCTTTGCCAGCTGCAGGTGGCCATGATTCATCTTTAAACTCTTGAATAGCAAGGGGCATTTCAGGGTGCTCCGCATCTGCCCAGCACATACAGCTGCAGATGTTTCTTTCTCTTGTGGCCGATACTTTACATCCCCTCCCTTCTTTAAATATGTTTGGGACATGACGGCAAGCAGGAGCTGATCAGAACATTTTTAGTGGAAAAAACAGGTTCTTTGGAAAGGAATCCTGCACAGGACCAGAAATAAACAGTTTGTATAAAGCTTTTCTTAGAGATTGGTTCTAGTGTTCTGAAAAATTAAATTTCTGGGTGAAATCAAAGAGCATCTAAATAAGCCTCACTGTCCCTTCATGATCTTTAGAACAGCCTGGAATGATATTAGGTTCCCTCAGGGTTTATTTTATATCCCAGACTTTCAGAAAAATACTACTTCTATTCATCATGGCATCAGCACTCGTTGAATAAGTTTGCAAATAATGCAGTAATCCTTGTCTACATTAAAGACTCTACTAATCCAGGGTGAGAAGTTTGAACATGGCAAATATTATCCTGCCACAAGAAAAGAGCTTTCCAAGGAAAAAAAGATTTCTGAAGGGGTTTTGACTGCTCTGTGCTACAGTTTCTGGTAAGTTTACCAATAATTAAATACACTGCAATTTAACTAATTGTTTGATTAGGGGCAATTCTCTAGACATTATAATATGTCAGTTTTTCAATGACAGGGCTGACAGATTAGTCTCATATTTTTCTTTTGATACAAATCACAGAGTATAACTTGCTAGTAAGCCAGAAGTATGGAAATGAGACACAATGAAATGCACAACCGTGCAGGGACTGTGGTGTTTACATTTTATTCTAAGCAGTAAAGCAAAGGAAAATAGCTATGGCACAGAGAGTCTTTGCTAACAAATGGATCCCTTACAAGCAAAATCAAGCCTTGAACAATTATGTCGAGGCACAATTATGTGGAATAAACATAGAAATTTACATTTTTTGGTATATGTTCAGTCAAAACACAGTTTACTTCATCAAGAGTTCATAGTGAGGAACTGAGAGCAAAAGGAATGGAGGTAAAAGGGGTTATTATGAGGGTGAAGGAAATGGATGTGAACAGAACAGCTATAACATGCCAGAGGGAATGGGCCTGAATTTCATGTATTTCTAGCATGAGAATGTCCTCAAGGATCTCTCATGCAGAAAAGAGGTTCATACAAACAGAAGTGGCTACTACTATTTTATTAAGTCATTTATTATCGAGCCATAAGCCGTGTCAGTGGAAACTGATGGTCACCATGTTGTTTTCTATGGTACCATTAAACTTCGCTTGAATCTGAGACACAGCCTGGGAGTTGTTGGGTTTTGGGTTTGTGGTTTTTTTTTTTTTTTAAACTATCAAAAATATTTTCAAAAATGTTAATCTGAACTTTTCCATCAAAGGAATCAATAGCCCATGGAGACAACCCCAGCCTGCCTCTGTGAGATCTTCAGAGAGGAAATGAGTGATTTCTTGGAAGAGTTTTAAGCAAATCCTTCCATGCCACATGCATGGGCTGAAGCACAGCCCTCCTGCCAGATCTCAGCAGAGCCCTGCCATCTGATTAATGCCTGCCTGATGCACAAAGCTGGGCTTATTTAACTAACTGTGTGATTTAAACATGCCTTGGTGAAAGTGGAGCATGCATGGACATCCATACAAACCTTTCTGTGGGTGTTGTTCTTGCCTCTAATTTTCTGGGTGCGGCGGGCGGAGGAAGCAAGCAGCCGATTCAATGTAAATGATAGAGCAAGCTTCAACTTTATTGCAAGTAATCACACCTTATATAAGCATTCTACAATACACTACTTGTAACTCTCTTGGATACATTTAAGAAACTACATTATAATATCTCAGCCATTGGGTACATCTAAAAGGTCACATTATAATATCCCAGCCCCCTGTGGTATTTCTGGTATGCATAAACATTTCCTCCCAGGGCTGTTTTCCCTTCACCCCCAAGGTCATAATGCGCCCCAACTTATCTCTTTGTTCTCACAACAGTCCTTGTTATCATCAATGTACGCTGGGTTTTTTCCTCTGTTTACCTCAGGTGGCTGCGACCGACTTCTGCAGGGAGCTATGGCCTTGCTCTCTGCAAGCCATTCTCCAACATCTGGGGACAGCAAAAATCACTACAAACTAGATTAAAGATGGTATATGGGCATCTGCATTCTGAACGCGTGTAGGGAAACTATTTTTGATAGTGACTGAGATCAGTTCAGCTCTACTTCTGTGCATGGACGGGCCCCATTGCACTACGGTCCCCATACTCCAGGCCATGCCGTCACAGCCTGTAATCAGATTTTGCTGTTGGCTTCCACCCTGAAATGTTGGCTGTGGAGGATGGATGGCTCTTGGGTAAAGAAAACAACACTTGCTCAGTGCTCCTTGCTCCCTCCTTAGCAAACCCTAAAGCAACACAGAGCCTTCAGCAAGGGGCACGAGAAAGATGGTGGGGGAATTCATTGCTCACCCATGTCAGGGTAAGGGTGATCGACTGTGGGTATAAAGGACATAATGGAGTTCCCTATTAGGAGACAGGAAGAAGAGTTGTGTCGTTCAGTCCTTTTGTCAGGAGATTGCTCCGTGGTAAGATTTTGGGTCTACTGTTTCAGGAGTCTCTCGTCTCTGCTTTTCTGAGCAGTGCTATATAATCTGGTTTAAAAAATGCAAAGGTCTTTGCTAGTAAAAAAAAAAAAAAAAAGTTTATTTCAGGAACTGTTCCCATTTTCTACAGGAAATCTGACACGGTCTTTGTCTAAGACCCTGGCCTTTTTTTTTTTAATGTTTCCATCAATCAGCCCTCTTTCTCCATGAAAGCCTGCCCTGTAGCTCCAGATCCATTTCTTTTCATGGATGTCAATGCATTTGCCAGTGCCTTGATGGCTTTCAGTTCCTGGAATTTCACTGTTTCCTTTGTCCTTGCATCTGAAGCAGTTTAGATGCAGATCTGCTCTTGAAAGAGAACTGAAGCATCAGTCAAGTGGATTACAGCAAAGCTGGCAGGTTCCAAAAGCTGTGTGAAAAATACACTCCTTTTTGGCAGGCAAATTGTCCCTTGAAAAAGGAGTTCCATCAAAGCCAAACTTGTCTGGATCTGAGTTTCAGATAATTTGTGGAAAACATACATGTTTCATTTTGCCTGCAACATGGATACCTGTGATGAAAAGAAATTATTTCTCTTTACCATTCTTCTAAAGTCCTGTAAATTAGGAAAGAGCACCAAATAAAACAAGAGTCCATTATCACTTATTATTCCATAACCTTTCCACTCAGACACAGTCTTTGAAAAACTAATTAAGGAACTAGCGGTGGCTAATGCACGCACTCAAAATAATGCACATTCATTCTCTATTTTCAGCAAGAGCAGCCGAGGTTCATTAACATTATACACTAGCAAATGAATTCAGTTTGGGATAATGCCATTCGATTAAACTTTCCACAGCCCACTTAACTGGAGCTTTGGTGTGTGTTTGACAGACACTTTAAACTCCCTAGAGATCCTCTGCGTTCCCATTTTCATTCCATCCCCTTCTAAAGGCCAGATTCTGTCTGCTCTCGGGTTGATTAGTGACTTGCTCTTTCCATAGAGTTCCTGGGTTTAAGTGAGACGAATTGCAGAGCTAAATGTTGTCCCGTGTAGGGAAAGGTAACAGAATGGATCCACAGTGATGAAGTTAACAAAAAAACAGTTTTACAGTTAGCCCTTCACAACCACAGCTCAGAAAATGGGTTTTGGGTAAGACCCTGGGCTAGGATTCAAGGAATGGGCTGGCATTAAGCTGAATTCCTAAACTTGAGTGATATCGTAGACACTGTTTCACTACCTCGGTTGTCCACTCACAAAATTAAGATAATGGTTCTTCCTAGCTACCACCTCCCTTAGCTTGCAGTGTGTTTTCAGCAGGTCCTGCCTCTCAGCAGAAGTTTGTGCAGTGACTGTTACTATGGGACTCACATGGGGAACGCAAGAAAGATGCAGATTGACAGAGTTGCACAAATTTGTGCTGTGAGAAGCAGAAGAATGGACAGCCGAGTCTTGGAGCCTCAGACAGATGGGATAGCAGGATGGGACCATCCTCATCTCACAGGGTTGACAAGTTACAAAAACCCAGTCAAACAGCCAGCCAAGAATCCTGCAGATGAAGCTGTTGCAATCACCAGCAGGTGTTCAGAAGTGGAACCAGCTTCAGTGGCTGCCAGACACCCGCATTCAGCAAGATGGGTGTCCCTCTGCACATCGTGTGGCTTTTATGGAAATGAGATTCCAACAAGGACTTTATTTCTTATAGGTGGTGGCTCCATGCAAATGAAAAAGTGTCAATATACTCTTGGGGACTGTATTTATCATGCATTTTGATTTTGTGCAAAGCATTTGACATTGTCCTGCATGACATCCTTGTTTTTAAATTGGGCAGATGGACCACTGATGGATGGACCAATTGATGGATGCACCCCTCGGTGGGTAAGGAGTTGGCCGGATGGTTGTTCTCAAAGAGTTGTGGACAATGTCTCGATGTCCCAGTGGAGAGCAGCGACGAGTGACGTTCCTCAGGGGTCGGGGTTGGGACCAGCGCTGGTTAACATCTTTGTTGGTGACATGGGCAGTGGGATCGAGGCACCCTCAGCAAGTTCACTGACAACACCGAGCTGTGTGGGGCGGTGACACGCTGAGGGAAGGGATGTGCCATCCAGAGGGACCTGGACAGGCTGGAGAGGTGGGACGGGCAGGCCTCATGGAGTTCAACAAGGCCAAGGGCAAGGTCCTGCCCATGGGTCGGGGCAATCCCCAGCACAAACACAGACTGGGCGAGGAGTGGATGGAGAGCAGCCCTGAGAAGGACTTGGGGGTGTTAGTGGATGGAAAACTGCCTGTGAGCCAGCAACGTGTGCTTGCAGCCCAGAAAGCCGACTATATCCAGGTTGAGGGAGGGGATTCTCCCCCTCTACTCCACTCTCGTGAGACCCCCCCCTTGCAGTGCTGTGTCCACCTCTGGGGTCCCCAATATAAGAAGGACTATAAGAAGAATATAAGATGAGTGGTTCCAGAAGAGGCCACGAAGATGATGAGGGGGATGGTGCACCCCCTTGTGAGGACAGGCTGAGAGAGTTGGGGGGTTCAGCTGGAGAAGAGAAATCTCTGGGGTGAGAGCGGCCTCCCAGGGCTGAAAGGGGGTACAGGAAAGGTGGGGAAGGACTCTTGATCAGGGAGTGTAGGGATAGGATGAGGGGTAATGGCTTTAAACTGAAAGAGGGGAGATTTAGATTAGGTGTAAGGAAGAAATTCTTCCCTGTGAGGAGGGTGAGGCCCTGGCACAGGCTGCCCAGAGAAGATGTGGCTGTCCCCTCCCTGGAAGGGTTCAAGGCCAGGTTGGACGGGGCTTTGGGCAACCTGGACTAGTGGGAGGTGTCCCTGTCCAGGGTAGGGGAATGGCAACTAGGTGATCTTTAAGGTTCCTTCCAACCCAAACCATTCTGTGATTCTATTATTTTTATCTTAGTGTTTTGCTGCATTTCCTTAGAAAAGTGAAGAAACAAACAGTGTGTTAATAATTAATGGGTTGGCTAATTGAATTGCTGCCCTTTTCACTTGTGTGATTAGCCAATATTCACAGCTTTTTAAAGCTCTTTCCATTAGGATGAGAAGTGGTTGACATCTGACTTGTATCTTCTTTGACATTAATTGATGAAGAATATACACAAATTTCCAGTGAACAACGCAGAAGCACAGCAGGCAGTTCCCTTGATGAGAAAATCCTTGTCTGGACCTCCTGTGTGTGCTCCCTCTGGTGAGATCTGCCTTTCTGCCTACGACTGAGGAATTGCAGAAACCCAAGGAGTCTGAGGATTCATACAGTGACCCTGTACAATATGGAAATGAGGTGTGAAGTGGCAGTAACAAGAAGTTTTTGGAGATACACTTTGTTAAACTGTGCTTCACCACAAGGACAGGGTGCTACTTCTGGCAAAAGATTATCATGTTTAAAAGTAGAGGAACTCCTTAAGCCCCTCAGACTCTCTGAATTGCCATTACCCTTGGTAACTGGTTTGTTATCTGTAGCCATCTGAGGTATCTGAAAGGTCTTGGTTGCACCATTCATGAAGGTCCATGGTACAGGAGCACAGGGTCCATCCGTAGTCTTCATGGTCATGCAGAAATTCATTAGACATCATCAACAATTCCAAATATAATATAAAAGAGTCTTTTGAATAAAGGGAAAGGAGTTTGGGGAGGTGGGATCTGTTGGGCAAATGCGTTCGATTATTTTTTTTTTTCTTTCAGATGCACGTGCTGTCAAGTGTTTCCTTATAAACCAATCCTCTCATGTAGAGCTCTGTCTTTTGCTTAGGGGGTTTGGATGGATGTACTCCAACACACGCACACAAACACACACACAAGCACCTGTATGTGTGCACGTGTGTGCTGGAGTGTAATTTTACACAGATGTGTACGTGCATAACCAACATTGAATAAAATTCTTTAATTTTTCACTCCCCACAGCTGGACAGGACTGGAACCACACCGTGACTCTGGAGGTGTGTAATGGGGTCACCTTGGTTCTGAGGTGTCCTCTTTTACCCATCAGTTAGCATGTGCTTCCTGGCACCGAGATAATGTGCCCAGTGTCCTAAGCTGGGCATGCGTGTATGTGGCAGTGAATTAATTTGTCCTGAGACAGCTCACATGGCAAAAGTCCTTGACTTATGTGCCAAGAAAACTGAATATGTGCTTCAGCTGAGATCTGTCAACATGAGAGGAGCAGAGGGTTGCCCAGTCAGCCAGAAGATGAATTTGTGCTTGGTCTGTAAACTACTGGAGATTGGAATGTCAATACAGAGCCTAATAAACTTCTCGTTTCTAAAGCATTAGCTGCTCTGGGATCATGTTTAATAACAATCTGGTCTACCTGAGGTCATGCAGCCATCTGCAGCATTGTCTCCAGGCTGGTAGTGTTGCCAGTACACTGGCTTATCAGGTCTGTTTAGGTGCGTGATCTACCCAAATTAAATTCTGGCCCCTGGCGGCTTAGCTTCTCAAGCCTTCTATGTGCAATGCAGCAGAAGATAATTAAAAATAGAAACTAGGGAGTAGAGACTGAGAGGTTGATGTATTTCATTCCATTGCTTCAGAGAAACTGAGGCAGAGACAGGGTGCACAAGCAAGTATCATGAGAAGGGAACAGCACCCCAGATTCCATGGAGGTTGGCCATGATAAAATTTTTGTGACTAATGAGGCTCTCAAAAGGCTAGAGCCTAAAAGTGTGAGATCCCTGAAAGGGCACGAATACACCTTTTTTTTTTTTTTTTTTTTTTTTGGTGTAGACAACTGTTTCCCATCTCAGCCTAGCTTGCAAAGCGGTTGGAAGGGAAGTGCAGGGAGTGCGGATGGATGTCTGGGTACAGAAATGCCCTAGTACACTCCCTTCCCCAAAGTTTATTTTTGTGGGACATACAAAGTGCAAAGAAAATATTGAACGCAAGGATTTCTTTCCTTTGTTTTTGTCTTGGCTGGATTAATTAAAGATGTCATTGATTCTGACAGGACTGCCTTGGGGTAATATGGCTGATGCTGTGCTTGCTACAGATAACTGGTGATAAGGGTAGACGCAGTGATCTTTTTGTGCTCTATTATTCCATTCAAGTCCACTTGAGATCATTTTGAACAACATTCCTCTCTAGAATTATTACATTCTCCCTCTATTTGTTGATAATGTATGGAAACCTATTCCATGACACTGGAAATGAAATTGGTTGTTGCTGACTGAATGGTTTTCACTTGAATATTCTTTAAATGCAAAGCAATAATTTAGACAGAGTTAAAGGCAAGATGGGAGACACTTCCCACCCTGCTACACTGATATCTGAGCACTGCTGAATTAGAATTAGTGCTCATCTTGCAGCTATCACAAAGCAGTTCCCTAAATATTTCTCATCAAAGCTGAGATTCAGTTGTCAAATGCTGGCAGGTGGGAGCTTGCAAAGATGGGGAAGGATGGAGTAAATGCATTTGTGGGCAGAGGGCAGGTGATGGGGTCAGCAGCGCGTGACAGATCCATTTCTCCCACAGCCCTGCAATTTGTCGTGTGACTGTCACTTCCATTTATAGGATATGGATTGACTTCGTGACCCCGGGTGAGTGATGGGCCAAAGCATGAAGCATCTGTCTTGGTTCTAATAAGGCTGCAGTCGTGGCGTTGCTCGGGTGCCTTAGAGGCATGAATGCATTTATCACTGTAGTACCCTTCAGCGATTGGGCAGCAATATTAAGATTTTTCTTATTTTATTTATTCTGGAGGCAGCAGAAGAATAAATGAGAAGTTAAAGGTCACAGGGAGCATTTCTTGCAGAGCCGGGAACCAAAGCATATGCTTCTAACTCACAGTCTAATATTTTGACCGCAAGACTCAGTTGTCAGGTAGCATCCTAAAAACCTGTTCTGTTTAACCTGTTTCTTCAGGGTCTTCTGAGTATATATGTTGAAAATATATCTACAGAAGATAGAGTTTAACAAGTTTTTCACTGTTTGTCCAAGAGTGAGATCCTTTTAAAATCGGCTGTGTCCTGTTTTTGGTATTCTAAATTATTATCTCTGACAGAAAAATACCAGTTGTACGTTGGCTTTTACTCCATGTCCATTTATGCTTGATGTCTCTCTAAATCAATGATGGCTAAATTACAGGCAACTTATAGACAATGATCCAGTCCTAAATCAAGCTTTATTCCTTTGATGAGAAGCCTGGAAGACAGAAATAAGGTGGCTGAAATTTTAGATCTTTCCCAAGAAACACCTTGTTCCTCCCTATCAACCCAATAAATGCTCGTCTGTTATCAGGAACAGAACTTCTAAATGAGGCTATTTCTGAAAAGCGTCTCCATGAATAGGTATTTGCTCGGCAGCATGTAGTTTCAGACAAAAGAAGTAGGATGCTTCCTAATTTAAAAAGACGAGGAATTGTTCATCCGGCCTCAACTTCTGTGAGAATACTTTTTTTTTTCCCCCATTCTGAATTCCTTTAATTGCTTCTTTCCTGCCATGTTCAGGCTGTGCATGCCACTCCCTGAGCCCCAGTAGACCTCTAACAAGAACTAGGAAATGTAATTATTCCCACTCTCTCTGTTTTCATTATGTCTGTATTAATAGTCTTCCTTTTTCCAACAACCTTGGCTGACAGCAAACCATTATCATATGATGCACATACACTGAGTACAAATTCAAGTTAATACACCACGATGCTGTGTAATACACTGTCCTGCTCCTGAGCTTAATCTAATACAACGTGATGTAGGAGGCACCATGACACAACTCAGTATTTTATACCAGGTTACATTATCTTGCAGAATTTTGCAGCGGGCTTACTTAGAAGCTTTCATTCTCCACCAAAATCTCTTGAGCCAATGTATAGAGGCTGTTTGTTGCCTGCAGATCTGATATAGGCACCTGCTGGTATCAGCTGGGGGGCTGCTTGCTTCTGGGCCACCCTGTCCCCTCCTGCCCAGCTATGAGAAGATCAGCAAGGGAAGTCGGGCTGTCAGAGGGGAAGCTTCAAAATCCAGCCCCTTACCAGTGAGCTCGATCACCCTTACTCTTTACAGAGTGAAACATTTTACATATGAAAATGGGCTGGCTGGGTCAGAGGGAGTGGAAGGCACGGAGGATGTCAGCAGAGGATAAGAAGAAAGGGAGATCCTGTGGCCATATGCAACCACCCAAAAAAGATTAAATTAGAGGTGCGAAGACAGTGCCTTCATGGATCCTACCAAGAAGTTTAATTAAAGTCACTTGCTGTAGCAGAGTGACCCACTTTCACTCCCAGCTATCTCATCAGATGTGATGTTTTATGAGATGGGCTATGACAGCAGAACAGCACTTCTATCTTTCTGTCTTTTTTTTTTCTCCTAAGCAGAGGAAATGACAAACTCACATTGCAGGCAAGGAGAGGAAGATGAACTTTTTATGTTGCAGTTGTGGTAGAAAACACTGACACACTGCATGTCTCTTCTGGATCTAAGGTCTGTCAATAGCCCTTTCAATTCCATATTCCCTTTTTCTCTAGAGATAAAGTTTAAGGTGGAGATACAACTCTACCTGGAAAATTTGAGTGCTTTGACCCTGCCTCTGTCTTCTGTCCTCACATGTCCCACTGAATTTAGAATTGCAAAGTCTGGAGTGCTCATCAGTGCACCTTCCCCAAAGCATATCTCTGTCTGGGACAGACTCTGCATTACCCCTGTCTCCTCAGGGTGCTCACAGTAAAAGATTGCTAAGTTTTGGCCACTTTCTGCTCCCTATCTTGCAGGTCACTTCAAGTCATTACTGAAATAGCATCATTACATCCCTCTATGATGGGGGAATTTCCCCCATCTGCCTTGGATCTACTGAGGGAGAAACCATTGCAAAATGATGCGCTATGTCTGGGAAATGGTTCCAAACATTCTCCGAGACTCATAGAGACTGTTGTCTTTCATCCTGTTTTTTTTTTTTTCCTAGGAATAAGGCCATACCATGAGCCAGAAGAAACAGCAAGGTGGAAATAATTTGAGGCTGGTTTTTGTTTGTTTGTTTGTTTGTTTGTTTTTTTAATTTTAATAGAGGATTTTTATCCTCTCGCCAATGCAGTTACGGGCGTTTCATTTATTGGACCTCAGTGTAACTCCGTTTGGCATACTGTACACCGGTCTGAGACCCAGATCTACCGTCTGCAAATCAGCAGCAAACTTCACTTTTCTTTCCACGGAGAGACAGATTTATGACAGCTGCTGCCGTCTCTTCATTTTTATAGCAGACTGTTAATTTAGGCTTTTCATTCAATTCAAATCCAGAGAAAATACCAGTCCACAGCAGCACTGACAATCATTCCTCTTCTAGAAACAATAACACCGACTAAACAATAGAGTCTTTATTGTGAAGTTATGCTGATACACGAGGAAAAAAAAAATGACTTGTCTTCAAACCATTGAATGAGTAAACTCAGCAGCCTGTCACGGTAATGAGTCCAAAAATGAAACTTTTGATCGAATGCTCCTGGATCTCTACATCCTGGGGACAATGAAAACCAAATGTAGGCAAGGGACTGTCCAAGTTAGAGGCACTCTGGCTTTGCTGTTGTCTCTAGGTGCTATAATAAATAAATAACACTTGTGAAGAATAGCTTCTACCAGCAGGCACATGTCTATAGCATCAATATATTTCCAGCTTTTCTTATTAACTGGGTGTGCCAGAGTAGAATCATCATATGTGCATGGCTCACACACATTTCATGTCTCTGCTCCCCAAAGGCACCAGTAGTGCTTCCACCCCCAAGGCCAACACCAGTTTTACACTGAACAGAGCCCATACGAACCCCAGAAAACAGCCCACTACTAGAGGAAACACCCTCTCCAGGAGCAGGGAAAGAGAAATGGTGCCAGGAGACGTGGCCATTTAGCTAAAAGATTCAAGCAAAGAAAGATGCTGAGAAAAGACACGACTCGGAGAGATTTCGTTTCTTCCAAAAAACGCTTTGGCTCGACCTCTTTTCCCATTTATATCATTTCACACATTTCTACCCTTGCTGCACATCGTGCATCCTGTCATCAGTGAAGAGAGAGGCTGATGAAACAGAAGAAGAACAACAAAAAACCCCCCAGAAATATCCCAATTCGCCCTTACAGTCCAGTCCTCCTCCCACAAGAGAGCACTAAGAAGGAGCCTCATTCCAGAAAGTGCCCCTTCCAGCTGCCTCCAGCAGCTGCTTGAGATTAAATGATTTCATCCTTGCAGTGGGTTGATTGCTAATTGCTTCCCTGCCCTCCCCCAGGATTGCCCAACACATCCAACTCACGTCAGAAGAAGCAAGTGAATGGCAGAAAGCTCAAGGGTTCAGCAGCTCTTGCTGTGGATGTCACTGCAAATCTGGGAGAGACGAGAACGTGGGGAGACAAGCCTGATGGATGATAGAAATTGCAAAGAGCAGCCCGTTGCCCTAACACAGTCTGGGCACTACGGACCAACCTGCATCGTTGTGATTACGTCTAGGGAACTTAGGGAGATGAAGGAAGAGCCCCGCGCTGTGCTCAGAGATCGATTAACTCCTTTTGCTTTGCACCTGTGTTGTTTAATCAATATAATTAAAGCTGAGGTAGTTAGGGTGTCTTTGATATAATAATAGTTGTTAATCATACACCTAACATTAGTATATGTAATTTGCAGTGAGCCCTTATGCATATTAACATGAACTTGATGTTTTGCTCTTGTGTTTGAAGCCTCATCTGTGTAACAGGGGAATTGGTTTCAAAGACTCTCGAAACAGGCTTTGGTAAGTCTGAGGGCTCTGCTCACATGGTTCCGCATGAGAGATTAATAACACTAAGAGAGGTTTTATCACAGTCAGATTATCAACAAGACACGACAGAAACTATTTGGGTCATTGAGAATGAAGAGGCTGTGAAAGCCAAAGATATGCATGAAACGGAATAAATATTAGGGACTACCTTTTCTAACTAGGATCCAGAGAATTTAACACATGAAATTCCTTGCACAATATTCTTGACCAAAAGCGGATCCTCTACGTATTGAGTGCCAGGGGGTTTACGCATACATTTATTTCTATGCATGATCATTCCAGTATAAAAAAGTGGAAATGCAGATTAGTGATACACAAACTAAGATGAGAGCCTCTTGGCAGTAGAGGGCTTGATCCCTCCCGTACCAAAGCTGGGCTTTATTATTCCTACTAAAACAGCAGTAGTTGAGGAACTGTTTGACTGTCCAATGTGTAGAGGAACTGAAATAACCAACCCCTGAAGCTGGCACGGCATGATGGAAGAGCAGTGTCAGGAGGGTCTTGTCAAGATCCTTTCAACGTGTAGGAGTGTCTGATTATCAAGTCAGCCAAGACCACGTATAGTGCAGCACAGCTGACAAGACATCTCGTCTGTGCCCGTCAGGTCACGCAAATGCTTGGCCAGTTTTCCAAGGGTTGAGCACAAAGCAGATTTCAACTGAACAAACAAATCTCTGACAGGACACTTCTGTAAATAAAACAAGGGCTAGTTTGATGCTGTGGTGATCTGTTCCCACCTACCTGAACTTGCTTTAGGACAGGTTTTATCTCTTCCTTCACCGGATAATTGCTCTAACATACTACAAGTTGTGTAATTTTCTGTTATGTCCTGCTTCTTTTTCCTTAAAGAAGTGAACTTATTTTGTCCTTTTCCTTTAAAAATATGGCTTTTGAGATACATATCTATCTATCTATCTATCTATCTATCTATCTATCTATCTATCTATCTATCTATCTATCTATCAATACACTTAAGAGAAAATATGCTTCCTGAAGGACTTTAAAGGAGTAGAAAGGCCCATCATGAAACATGCACAGAGCATCTATAATAGAATTACATCATGTGAGTCTATTTGAAAACAATTTGTCATCTTGGGACAAAGCTATAACCAGGAAGGAATATTACGTGAGAGCTTTTCTTTGCACAACATATTGCTGTTAGCCTGTCTGGAAACCCACAAACTAAGAAAACTTTTAGTTTATTTAAGTGCCAGATGCCTGATTTAAGGCAAATTGGGCCTGATCCCAAAGCCTATCAGAGATGATAGGAAATCATCCGCTGAATTACGTTGGCTCTGACCCAAAATTACAAGCTGGTCTCTTACAGTAACGTTCATACCACATTCAGTGTCACTGACCAAGAGTATTTGTGTATTACAAATGCTCTCTTTACATTCTGGATTCGAGGTTTAGGCTGTGCTTACTAACACTTACTGGAAGTTGTAAGTAAAGACTCCTTGTGTATTTGACCTCAGTTTTCAGTACAAACTTGTGGCAGCAGTACTATTTTGAGGCTTCCACTTCTGAATTAATATGCTTGAAATGGTGAAGGAAAAGGAGCTCGTTATGAATTCTTGTGTTACAAAATCACATTGTCAGTATTGTTAGGTCCCAGTCTGTGATTGGAAATTCAGAAGGAGGGTCGTAAGGGCACAGAGAGAGGAAAAACCCCAAACAATTGGATAGTGCATGGGCGGCAAGACTAAGGAAATACATAATGGAGCTGAGTGAAAAATAAGCAAAGAAAAAGCAGATCTGTAGGCAAAACTGGGTGAACAAAATAGGTGATCATTTCCCCGGGCTGACTTCTCAGCAACAGATCCTTTCCTCATGTTTTTAAATCCTCACTCTACTACACCCTGGTGTTAGGACATGCTCTTCATCCAGCCACATCAACATTTATTTAATGTGGCTATAACGCGGCAGTTTTTTAACTGGTTAGATGTTTTGGCCCAGCTTCATTTAAGCTGCCCTCTGGCATCCCAGGAGCCACTGATGCTGCCCTGAAAACTGATGCTTCAGTATTTCAGGGACAGCTGAAATAGCAGTGGAAAACTAATGTGTGTTCTTACGTGTGCATCTGGAGTCTGATGAAGAGAATGAACAGAGCTGATAAAGGATGCTCACAATTAAATCCAGGCCACATAATAAAATCGGGTGAAGAACAGACCTTTGCCCTGAAGCTTTAATTCTTGTTGGCAGAGAGCATTAATGCAATTTCATGTACTGCTACCTTGACTCACTTCTCTTCATCAACTGCTACACTTGTGTATTTGTGTGCATCAAAGTTAAGATTCTGGCAAAATTAATTCAGAATACCTGTTCCCTTTCTGCATAAATTCTAACTTTGGAAGCCTGGCTTTACATCTGAGCTCACTGAGGGTCACTTCAGCTGGTTGTTATGGTAGATCTGCATCCCAAAGAAATTCTAGCAAAACTGAGAGAAGAGAGAAACAGGCAAGATCCCATCAAAGCTCATTTTTCAAAGAGTGAGAGCTGGGAGGGGGGGCAGACATCTGTTCTGCTGTGGATGCAAAATAAAGCCGCACAGGTTTTGTTGCCACCAGTTCATTAGACAGTATATTACTGTCTATCTTCAAGGTCACCATCATCCAATAGTGCTGGTTGCACATTGGGCTGCTTCTAGGGGTATAATAATAGACACTGAGATATGCTTGCTAACCAGTATTTGCCTGTGATGGTAGAAGTTAATGTGTCCTTGACTTCATAGCATGCATCATCTCATCAGCCTCCTTCCTGGAGCTTGTTCATCCAAACCCCTCGACTGGTGAGTGCTCATTGCATTATTCCTCCTCTGGTCCTTCTGCTACCAAGAGTTTCTGCATCAGTTTGTGGATGTGGTATATTCGTGTTAATGCCATCGCTTCTTCTGTTTCTGTTCCTGCTTCTGCCAAGGTATCTTTCTGTCTGGTGAAAGACATCACGTTACAGCTGAAAAATGAGTGCTGAGAATAGTAATCACTCCAGCACAGGAATATGAACTTCTACTAATCCAAACAAGGATGCGGTGCCCAAGCAGTTGGATTAACACAGATCCACTGAGTAGGGGATTTAGCTGAAAATTAATCAGACATATTCTCTATCCAAAGGTGTGGACTTTGATGTACTTATGTTACTTTAATGGAAGGCCACTGACATCCGCTCCCCCTGATCTCAAAATGCTGCCAGGGAGGTAGGGTTTGCACAGATCTAAGCTAGGCTGCAGCCCTGCTTCATACAGTGCAGCCAGGGGTCATTTTAGCTGTTTGGGGTCTACAGGGGGATGCAGAAAGAGTCTGTGTCTGGTCACGGCCACTAGTAATGCATACTGTAGCACAGAAAGGGTTTTTTCCTGTACAAATTACCTCAGTTCCAGTTCCCTAGGTAAACAACCAGCTACAGAATTAGCTTCAGTGCTAAATAAAAAAAAAAAAAAAAGTTGAAAGAGAATAGTGTGGGATAATTGAATGGGAAGAAAGGAAATATGCGTGTAGCAGACCTGAAAAAGAGACAGAGAGCTAATTAAATATAGTACAATTAATTTCACACAATGTCCTTCACATGCAGCATCATAAAATGTTTTGCTGAATGAGTGCACGTAAAATGAGCTGTGCTTTCAGGAACTTTTCACACCTCTTTTGCTCTGGCTTATTGTTGTCGACCTGATGAGGAGAGCTGTCATGAGGAGAGAACATCATAGCTCACCCGTCCCTTCTGAGATCAAGGTGAAATTCCACCGTGGTAAGCAAAGAACGGTAAAGTGGGAAGTGCAAGGAGAGCGAAGCTCTGGCGTGGGTGACAAGTCAGAAAGCCAAGCTACCACATGCCTTAGCAAGAATCCATGCGTATTTTTTGAAGTGTGCATGTCACCCTTACCATGATCTCGCACAGTGTATGCCTGTACAACCTGGGGCATGTTCCAGTGTGCACACATATGGAAACGTCTGATGATCTTTTTGGAGCTTGGTGTCACAGGTTGTAGGGGTGATTTTTTTCGTTCCCTTTTGCAAATGTAATCCTTCTGTTGTTAACATTTGGGCTGTGCTAAGCCAAGGAGCGGATCTGAGGGCTGGCTGTAGGCCCCTGATTCATTTCTTGTTTTGAAATGACAGCAGCGCACTCCCTGTATGAGTTTTCAGGAGTGCTATTTAGTATGTGCAGCAAATTGAAGGATAATGAAAATAGCATAAATTCCATTATTGTTGGAGGAAAAATATTACGAGTGGAGCAAACTTGAGAGTCACTAGAGAATGATGGGGCTGAAAGGAAGAAATGAAGTATGTGAGCATTCTTTTAGGATACCAATATCTCCGCACAAGTGGTTTTGTGCTAAAAGCAGAACTCAGGAGTAATACCGCTCCCTGCTCTTGCTCTAATCTTCACCAAACTGCCTGATTTTCTTCTAAAAAAAAAAAAAGTGCAGCCATTCTTTTCTGTGCTTGTAGCACCAATTGCAGACACTCCTGGGGGCCACTGTGCAGCCAAGTGCCTGAGCAACACATGCAACTGGACACACAGCTCAAGCACACGTGGGGCTGGTTCCTCTGCTCTCAAGCCTTCCATGTTCCAACCCGTTACACCTCCCGTCCTTTTGATACATGGTAAGTGATGCCCATCTCAGAGAGGTCGATGCTGCAGGCAGAAGTCTTCTCTTTGGCCTTGGATAATTTTTCAGCAACTGATTCCTTTGAGTCTCGCAAATGAAGGCAGACTTTTTCTTGGCCGTGAGAGAAGACTCCTTTGTTGGCCTTATCCAACAGTTAACTGCCCATCTCCAGGAATAAAATAGAATAACAAGGTAAAGCAAGCCGTTTTATTAATTCCTTCTCTTAGCAGGTTGTCCTTCAGAAGGGAGATGCACTCCGGTGTGTTTCTATTCCTACCCTAATTTCTCCTTTGTTGTTCATAAGGGGACTCACTTAATCATAAGATGCTTTGGACATCAGTGTTAACCTCCTGGGTCATCCTCTTTATGTGGGATATAATGAAAGTAAGTAGAGATCAAGCTGCTTACATTATAGCCTGCTACTTAGGAGGCATCACTTTGCTCATCAGCGAGCTTGAGGTTGCTATGTTATACAGTTTTCATGATGGAAAAAAACCCACAAGTATTCTAAGGCACTGGTATCTCCTGTTACATTCAATAAAATCAGTTTGGCTTTCTGAAAGTCCTATGAGGAAGGCAACAGGATGAAAATTCATGATGCAGACTGAGACATTGGTGAATAGGACCTTCTGTCAGTCATTACTCACAAGATCCTTTTTTAGGGAGGGAATGAGTAAGCTAGGGTTAGGGGACCTGGCTGTGTGATTTGCCAAGCGTTTCAAAATGTCAACCCTACATGTAATGACCAGCGATGAATGCAAGTTGTATTAATGAGCTTTGCTCTGCACCAAGTTGGGTTACAACAACAATACAGCTCTGTCTGATGATGAATGTTGACTGATCACCAGACCACAATGGCTCCTTGGACAGAAGTGGCTCATTAAGAGAGAAACCTTTTGAAAGGTTTCACAGCGTAAGATCTCTCACGGATTCACATGGGAGCGGGGATGTGTGGGCAGCATCCTCAGAGGTGAGCATCCTTGAACAAGCACTAACTAAAAAAGAGCTTCTGAAAAGGCCATTGGATGGATAGAAAGGGCCTCCTTCGCTTTGCTGTGACTTCACTGAGGTGAGATCTCTATTGTGGGCCAAGGAAAGCCTCTTTTGTTGCTATTAGCAGGGTCTCCACAGCTAATATTAATATTTTCCTAAGGAGGAGTAACTCAAAATGTTGTTGCTGCTGCCACACCCAGAACTATTGTCCTTCTTGTCCTGAAGTTAAGAGAAATTAAAACGGTGACTTGATTTCTCCTGACATCAAAGGATTTCAGTCCATCATTTTAAGTACTGAGAAACCAAGCCTTTTGACCTCGCTGTGGCCAGCTGGCCGTGTTTGCTGATGTTACCCAGCTGTTTGTTATCAAACTGTTTGTGAGAAAGCTTCCTGGGAAAGGGATGAGCGGTTGTTGCATTTCAGTGTGTAGCCTGTCTTGGGGGCAGCTTGGAAATGCAGCATAAGCAGAGAGTCAGAGGTGACACATTTCCTCAAGCTGCAGAGGAGCCCATCCTCTTGCTGTGCGGTCTGTACAGGGAACAGTAAACCCAGACTGCTTCTACCTGGACCTGCAGGGTTCAGTCAGATCTCATGGTTTTGGTTTTGTTTTTGTTTTTGTTTTTTTTTTTTGAAATGCAAGTGACAAAGAGGAAGTTTTTTTCTGGGAAAGCTTTCCTGTCTCAGAAAACGCTTTATCCTACAAAGCCTCGGCAGCTCACCACCCTTACTGACTTCAGGGTGCAGGGGGAAGCTTGCTTAGTATCTTGCAGAGCAGAGCTCATCAGGGAATTTTAAAACATGAAGGTGCCTGTAATTCATAGACGCTGCAGCAGTAATTTAATGCAGATTTATTTTGCATGGGGATTTTGTAAATACAGCTGAATAATATAACAAAAATAAATATATATAAATAACAAAATAACATTGTTTGCCCATCTTCTCTTTCTGTTATAAGCTGCTTAGGATCTTTGATGCAGATTCCCAGGAATACGTGTGTTTAAATTCAAACGACCTTGGGAGGGGAAGAATTTGTGCTTCTGCTTTTGTGTCAAGCCTGTCTGATGACGAATTAGCAGGACCTGCCTTTCTGACATAGATATTTTCACTTAGATCTTTTTTAGTATGTGACAGAAAATGAAAATTCTGAAGCTGAATGACCCACCTTAATGGCCTAG
Organism: Athene cunicularia; assembly: GCF_003259725.1. Lineage (NCBI taxonomy): Eukaryota > Metazoa > Chordata > Aves > Strigiformes > Strigidae > Athene > Athene cunicularia. The sequence goes on from NW_020799125.1 coordinate 1,835,275, forward strand.
TCCTTGCCCTTGCTTTGCTAAGCGTCAAACTGAAATAGCTGCTGTCTTTCTGAGATGTTTCATTAACATCTCATGGGAAAATGAGAGCAGAAGACCGCAACCAACCTTTCTGCAGCGTTGTTGCACGCAGGGTGGGCAGCAGAGTTGATGCATGGTCCCACCAAGAGTGCAGGCGGAGGGACTGTGGCTGTGTTGCCCCGTTCGCTCTACCCAGACCTCAGCACAGTCCCTGTTTAAGCCGGAGAGCTGTGACACCAGAGAGGCAGGGCTGCTTTGTCTCAGCACCCAGAAGTTACTACAAAGGAGTGGGGAGAGCTGAGGAACTTTTCCAAAGAAACTGGGCACCTGTGAGTAGGATTTATTTTTTTTTTTAATTGGTTTCCACCTGTCAGACTTGTCAGTGGTGAAATTGGATGTTTGCAAAGAGAAAGAAATCCTTCCCCCTCATCCGCCCCCACACCTCCTCCCTTCCCACTGGCCTGTCTCCAGGCTCCAATGTGACATCTGAGCAAGTTTATTTCAGCATCCGCTGTCAGCAGGAGTGGAGGAGTTTGTGAGAAGAGACATCCCACGGCTCTGGTTCCTAGCGGATATTTTGTGTCTGATCTGTGTTTGGGAATCATTTCCTTCAGATGCTGTTGAGAATCTGTTGTGATCCATGCCCTAGACTTCAGGCTCAAGTAGCTTCTGAGATGTGCCAGTGCTTTAACAACAGCTTTGGAGGTCTGCACAGACAGGGTGAGAGGATCAGGATCATCTGTCCATCTTCAGAAAGCCCCAGGTACCACGATATTGGCCTGTGGGGGATAGTCACCAGCAGGAAAAGAGAATCACTCAAGGTGCTTACCACAATAATGAATACCCACTACATGTGTATGTATTTTTTGCTTTTTATTCATTTCTTCCAGTGACACAATAATGACTTCAGACAGGGGCAACAAGGGGAAATGGGGAACCTGATGTGATAACCGAAGGTGTTCCCAGCAGTGAGGATCATGAGGCAACAGCCATAGCACCCAGAGCTTTTGTCCTCTCCTTGATAACTTCAGAAGCAAGTGTACACTCAGCTGGTGAGGAGGATTACCAAGAAAAGGTTTCAAGACAGAGGTCTGAAAGTAGAGTCTCTCTTCCCTGTTTTCCTTCCTTTTAAAAAAATATTAATTTAAATAAAGGCTCCTAGTGCTAAATGGAGTGATTGAGCCCAAGAAGAAAAAGCTGATACTGAGATGAATAAGGCAAAGGAGTTGTTTTCTGAAGACACCCAGCAACTGATAACACCCAACATTTGTTACCTCCAGCCTCCTCTCAGAGACCCATCACAGCTTGAATGTGGCCCCTGCAGCAGTTCTGTGTTCCTGGAGGAGGTTGAAGATGCGTATCTCAGCGAGTTCAGCACTGCATCCCGCAGCAGCTCTGCTACAATCATCTCTCTTCACTGCGGGTCTCTCTGGTGGAAGGATATAGCAGACAACTGGGAAACTTCTCATGGAAGGGTAAAATCACATCAAATCACAGGAGGACATGGGAAAGGAAGAGCTGAACCTCCCTCTCCCTGAGGGATCATATCTTCAAGGTCATGCAAGCTTGGAGTCTTGCTCAGGCTCCTGGAAAGTTCTTTTGGTTTCTGGACCACAGAAACACGGAGCACAGGTGGCTGTGGCTGTGGCTGGACGGCACCTTATGTACAAGGGGACCCCCTGACAGGGGCTGTGTGGGAGTATTTGGGAACTTCAGCTGAGACTGCTCGAAGAGGAGAGTCCCTGCTTCTTCTCATGGGAAGGCGCAAATGGAAAACATGTGTGAGTGGGGATTTTGCCATTTGAGTGTCAGGGATAATTAGGGGAGAAAGGAAACCATTCCCTTCTGCTGACAGTAGAAGGCAGAGGAGTGAACAACCCAGCCACAGCCACGTTGCTAACTGTACTCCAAAGTCTGCTCTCCCTGCTCATATCTCTGCCTTTACTGGAGCTGTAATATAGCAAAGACTTGGGTGGTGAAACCAAAGTGAAAGAAGACCACAACTTTAAGTTATGGGGAAAGTGATTTTGTTAAAAAAAAAAAAAAGAAAAGGGGGGAGGGAAGGAAAGAAATTCCCCTTGTATGCAGTTGTCACCCGAGAGATCTCTGCTTTCACAAAATTCACAGAGTTGCCTGAACTAGTGAGAGAATGGATCAGTCCAGCTTTGTGCCAACAGACAACTGAGATGACAACATTATTAGTGTTCTCAGGTCAAACCTGTCATGTTGAATCAACAGTTCATAGGCACAAGAAGTACTGTTCCTCCATGTGAATCAGAACGAGACATCACCTGCACAAATAATTGTATTAGTTTTGAATCAACAATGAAAACAAAGGATAAACAATTATCTACTTAAGTTCTTCATCCTTTTTGGTAACATCATTGTGCAGAGTAATTGAATTACCTTTGTCTTCCCATTTGTCGTGGGGTTTATAAGACACCCTTTCTTCCTTTCCCCCCTCCCTGTGCAGCTGTGTGCACGAACACTCTTAGCAGATAGTCTAATGTGCCTCTGTCTCTGCATCTAAGGATGGGAGTGTTGTTTCAAGATATCTCAGTCCCCAGCTACCTGCTTCCTGGGGATGTCAAACTGCAAACTCCTGGTGCGGTCTGAGAGGGATGGAGACCTGCCAGCCAAGGGGATGGGAGCAGATAGGAGAAAATATAAGGTCTGTGCACCAGGACCCTAGATCACTTACTGAAGTTTGGCAGGACTGAGATACCAAGCTAGATGTGGCTTTTTCTAGTTATTTTTCCATCACTTGGGCTCCACACAGACAGGGTTTGCTCTCTTGCTTGGCCCCACACCTCCCCACGGTCAGAGAGCATGAAGAGAGCAAGCAGGGATGGGCCGGGGATGCTGCAGGGGGTGTGAGCTTGTGCTGCCCTCAGCCACAGACAGGAACAGCTCGTGGTTTCCAGTGGTGGAGGTTTGGTTCAGCCTTGGGTACACTGGTTGAAAACCTGGCTGTTGGCAGCTTAGTCCCCTTTTCTGCAAAGAAGCTGGTGGTAAATGTAATGTTTGTGAGGTTGGTGCTTGTTTATCGACAGGGCTGAAACACTTTTTTGGCACAAGCACCTCTGGGCTGCTCACATACCCGTGTGTGAACGTTAACTTTCAACTTCTCTTCTGCTTCTCAGAAATCTCTGGTGCATCTACCCCGGTTTTCTATGACCATTGTATTCTCTAGTAAAGCTACTTGGGAGGAGGAGGTTGTGACACTGTGAAACTAAACAGTGTCTGCCAGAGTCAGGTCTTGGATGGGAACCCAGGATTAGAGGCTGTTAGAGAAGGCAACCTTTTCACCTGAAAAGTGAGCTCCTTTTCCAAAACAATGCTTAAAAAGAAGTTGATCTCTGCTTACCGGAGTGCTTTCCTTCAGATTATGATCCCCACGATGGGGCTAGAATATCTGTCTACGCTATCTCAGTATTTTCACCTAATCCTGGTTGTGCAATCCCAGTTCTGCATGTCTCAGATTTGCTTTCTAGGTGTCTGTGCAAATTTCAGGCATCAACTCTCAGTATATAGCATTGCTCCCACCACAGTTCACGCTTTATTTGAGATGAAATCCACTTTTCTGCATCACAGTTTCTCTGGGTACATCTGGTTATGATGAGGTCGCAGTGTTTTGACTTTTGAAACATTCAATTTTCTGGTAGCACAGAACAGTTTAAGGGAAAGTAAGGGAAATGAATATTTATGGCTAGAACTGAATTGTATTTCAGATTGCAATTCATTATTGCTGGTAGAATAGTAGATAGAAGCTAACATTCAATTTAATTGCAATATTTTCTGTTTTGTGCATTGACCGGTGAACAAATTTATCTGAAATCTGTACACTGTGAGTCTCAGTATTTAAATCTTATTCAAGTTACAGTCTTATTAAAGAAAACAAAGCTAGGAATAAATCTGTCCACAATGCCAATAAGCAGAAATATTTCTGCTGACAAACAGCAAAAATGTAGAATTGACTCAAGCCATTTTATAGAGCAGATACTTTGATATGAACAGAAACACAAATTGTCCTCAATTTAAACATTCATGAGGCATAACCACAGCTGCTCAAGTGAAACTTCTACTTGTTAATCTTAAATAAAAGGAACTGGTTGGAAAGATGGGAATATTTGCAGTGGAGATGAAATAAATCAAACCAAACACACACTCATTTTAAGGGTCTGGGGCTGACCATTTTTTTCCAGATTTAACTTTTGGAGAATATGGATGACTGTGAAAACATCTGGGATTGAAAAGATGGATGTGGGAAGGGCATACTGGTAAAGATGCAACCTGACATGCTCTGGAACTGTATTTGGCAGCAGATAATTCTAAAAATCTCCCCAAATTTGAGTTTTTAGCTGCTTCCTTGTTATCCCACTTGTCTCTTTCTCCTGTAAGTCAGGTGAGTCTCCCATTCCTCAGCCTCTGCAGCATTAGCTCAGAACTTTCTCCCCTTCTGCTCTCTTCTCCCATTGACTTCCCAAATGTCTCAGCAGCTCTCCCTGTAGCTGGGCACGACCAGATTAGAAACAAAAGAAACGTGATGCTTTTACGTGGTCCACGGAGCTGCCACCAGACTGAATAGAAGCAAATTAAATCTGAGCAGAAGGGAAAATGTCCTCAGTTGCACTTTGTAATAATTGCTCTAAGAGAGAGTTAAGAACAGTTAAAAAATACAGAACTCTGGCCAAAAAGAGACAGCAATTGTGGGAACAGGCATTTGCTGGGAGACATGAGCAAACTCTTTGCTCTCTGCTTTGCTGTGATGCTCGGTGAGGGGGTGTTTACTGGGCAGGTTAATGCAGTTGTGCCCGTGCCCGCCCTTCATCCCACTGCCTCGGGTGCATTGTCTGACCAGCCATTGTCTTTCCCCTCCAGTTCATTTTGATCACGGTCCTATTCTGTATTTCTCTGTGCACAATTAAACAGCTTCTTGAGAAACTCCATTTTGTGCCTTACAAGAAGTGGACTCAACTTCAAATAAATCTGCACTATCCTCAGCTTTATCGATTGTTGCCCCAACAAAACATCTTTCCCATCCTATCATCTGATTCAGTATTTCCTTTCAGTCCTACAGCTCCTAATTCTCCAGTAGTCTGGTGCCAACAGCTAAGGAGGTCTATTGGGTTCATCAAAGTCTTGCTGTGACTCACAACCCCTTCTTACATAAAACAGCCTTTTTGTGTCGATCAAGACAACCAATCTTCAAACCCTATGGTGCTTTCTGGAGAGATGGATATAAAAAATAGGCAGACCCTGAGCCCCGGAGGCAATCTGCAAGGAAAATGAATAGCACAGGGGGATGAATTGTCGTAAACAAGTGGAAGTGAGATTTTGGCTGAAGAGAAAAGCTTTTGACTGATCTGTGAAGATGTGAAAACCAGACAGGAGCAGAATTTATTTATTTATTTATTTTATTTTCCATTTTCTGGTGTTTTTTTTTTTTTACATGCTGGTGTTGCTAACACAACTATCTCCTCTCTGGAAAAAGTCTGCAAAGCCTTTTGATGACATGATGTATATGGAAGCAGAGAAAGCAAATAGAATTATCATCATGCACTTATTTTGCCCACACTTTCTGAAGACATTTGGAGTCCTTTGTACCTTTTATCCTACATCTTAAGCTGATACGGCACAATCTTCCTCAAAACTGAGCGCTGAAAAGTCAGTAGCTTTTGTGTTGGCATGCATTTCAATGGGGGGGGGGCAAACAAAGTGAGGTCTTCTCTCTGCAGAAACCTTTTCTACTTCTGTCTCCCTGTAAGAGGTTCATTGATATTGCATTTGCCTTCCAGACTGATGAGTGGAGCAGAGATAGCCCTCCACAATTTCTATTTGAGCGCTTGTCTATGGGTGGCTTTGACTTTCCTGTTCACCACAGGCACGAAGCTGCCACTCACACTTACACCTATTCTTTCCCAAGCTTACTGATGAAATGTTCACCCAGCAGAAGACAACAAACTCTTCCGCCCCAGGAATCAGCATATAACAACGTGGCTGATCTCACAGAGATCATATCACCCTAGGGCAAGGGGGAGAGGGAGTTCTATCAGGTAGCTACACTAAGCCGGGCATGTTGCTTTTTGATGAGATGCTGGTTTTAATGGTGTATAAATGGAGTGAGGCTGTCAACACGGGAGCATGTATTTTTCTGTCTCGCAAAGTCCATGAAAACTTATTAAGATACAAAGTGAAGTCTGCCAGGGTGTTCTGTGAATGCCAGTGAGCTCCATATGATAAACAGTATATTAAAAAGCACTGAAGCATGCTGTGATAAACACTCTCCCTCCTCACTGTTGTAATATATACAATAAGCAAGAGATATTGTCCTGTATTCAATCAAAATCAGGACTGGAGTCTTTGTTCCTTCCAGACACGAGCCATGAACTGTGATTTCTGTTTTAATCTGATCAGCGCCTCTGGCATTTAAGATTGGCTGTGGAGCTGCGAACATAATGAACTGCTTCATTTTTCCCCTGCTAAATGATACTTCTAATAAAAAAAAAAAAAAAAAAAAAAAAAAAAAGCCTCAGAAAAGAGAAACAAACAAAGCTAGACTAGGTCACTTCAAAACACAAACTGGGTTTCTCTGCAGATGCAAATTGATTTATACCAGCTGTGCTTGTGGGCCTTCATCTAGGCTCACAAATGCCCCCCAAATTTGGTTTTTTTTTTTTTTCATTTCTAAAGCCTATGGGCTTCTGTTTACATGTCTTGCTAGATCAGCCTCCTCAGAAGGGAAGCTCACTTCTGTGGGCAAGAAAATTAACCCGTCAGGCTGCCATGCGGTCGTGTCAGTGGTGACCAGCTTTAAAATCCCTGTACCTTTTGCTCGCCCCAAGCCCAGAGGCAGGAGCGGGGTAAGTCTCAAGTTCTGAGTCAGGAAACACCATTGGCTACAGAAGGCATTTTTCTAGGATGGTCACGAAAAATGTAATTTCATGCTTGTGATGATGGTAAAGAGAAATTAATCTTATCTCAATTGCCAGTCAGAAGGAAGACAAAAAAAAAAAAAAAAGATTTATCGCAGTAATGTGGAACGTTGTAAGAGTGCATGCTTTGTGTGGGAGCTGTACTAAAAATGCTGTTGACAGTCGTAGCTGCTTTTCAAGCGGACGGAAGAACTAGAACATTGAAAATGTCAGGTGTCACAGATTTCATTATAGTTCTCCATGGCACCACTAAGGTCATTCCCATTTAATGGAGTTTGTTCCTGTTTGGGTATTTTTTAAATTCAGAAACACAATGCTTTACCTCCTGCAATCTGTATGTTTTCTATACAGAAGCAGACACCAAGGATAACAGCACCGTCAAGAACGCTTTGAAAGCTGCCGAGTGCTGTGCCAAGGTTGTTGCTGTTGCTGACAACCAGAGAGAAGTTGCTTTGAAATGGCTGAACATTGGCATGTTTTGCTAATATATGTCCTGGAAGGGAGGCTTAAAATAGCTCATGGGCTACCTGCTTATCCTGAATGAAGGGGAAGATGAATGAGTCCACTGTCAGAATTAATTGGGGTTTGAATCCTCGGTCTACAAGAAGATTTCATTAGGCCTTGGGTGAATCCCTTAAGTTCTCTGTGTGTGAAATTCATATCACAAAACCAGAGCCCCCTTGCAGCCATGAAGGTACGGAGTCTGCTAGGTGATAGCAGTGCGCTGGCACTATTAAATCTTGATAACGATTGCAATTACATCTTGATGATGTTCATGAGATGTTGGGGTGCTGGAGAGTCCGGGAGTGTCTGTATACAGCATGGAGGTACAGGATGGCAGAAGTGGCCAAGTTTGCTCTCCAGATGAGCCCAGAGGGTCTATTCCACAGCAAATGGGATTTCAGAAGAGTGAGTATCACGTTGTACAACCCACACTCCAGTTATTCAGAGCTCTGGCCCTGGGACTCTTCCCTTGCATGTTGGTCTTTGTTAGGGAGATGAACCACAGACCTGTGTGACCCAGTATCTGCTCAGCCCTGAGACATTTATAAAGAAAAAATGCTATGCGAATATTTTCATTGGAGATTACATAGTTAAGGAGTAGTGGTGAGATACAGAGCAATCAGACATCCTGATTAATTATGATGTGTTTTAGTGGTGCCTGAGGCTGAAAGCTGTATGGCAGAAGTGTTGAACGTACCTACTGAACAGCTTCCAAGGATGGGCGAAAAGAGAAGCAGAAGAAAGGAACAAAGAAATCCCAGGCTGACTGGTTCAGCCCTTAATGCGACTGAAGCTAATGCAGTGGCAAAATATGGGGTGTCTGTCCTTTCATCTTCATGCTGCAGTTCATCAAGATGAAGGAGGAGGAAATGGTCCATCCAAGATACTAATGGTACTTGCAAGAGAAGAGTTCTTTTTTCTCTCCGTACCTTTGCAGATCTTGAAGCAGATCTTCGAGGCTATGCATTCAGAGTAATTCCTTTATGTAATTTCAATTTACAACAAACTTGAGGCATCTCAGCAGTGCACAGAGGAGCAGCAGCAGTGTGAAAGCAGAGTGGACTCTTTCCTGCTCTACAAGATGGTTTTACATTTTTTGCGTTAAATCGGTGAAGGATATTGCTTCCCATTCCTTCAGGATTTCATAGAGAAACAGCCAAGTGTAATTAAAGGTCATGTCACTGGTGATACAAACCAGCCAAGCCCACCAGTACTTTCAAGCAAGAGGAAGAGGTCCCCTCTGGAAAGAGCAAAAATTTATAGGGAGTGTATGCACAGGTAAGTGTGTGGCTGTTGCGCTCACACAGGTGATGATATTCTGGCAACATCTGAGATGTTTAAGTGTCAATTCAGATTTTTTGACTCTTCCCACTTATTCTGCTTTCAGTAAGTCTTTCTTCAAGAATAAAACAACGATGTTTTCTCTCTCTTTAGGAGCTACAGTCCCTGGTAGGCTCAGCTGGCTTGTACTAAGCTTCCTGCCACCATCCTTTCCCCCCTGTAATTTGGCTGAGTGAGCCCAGGACTGGTTTGACTGCCGTGGAACCAACCCCAGCACTCTGGTTCAGCCACCCCGCAGCACTCAGGGTTCTTGTGGAGGGGTTTTGCACTTGAGTGCCCAAAGTCATGTCACGCTCCGCTCCACACTGCACAGCCCACAGGAGACCTGTAACAATAACCAGGATGCGCTGCCTTATTGCTTGAATACCCTCCTGAATATACTCCAACCTGATCTACAGTTCAAACAAATTCAATAAGGCAGAGGAGGATTTAAAGACATTTTAAATAAATTAACTTCTGGGTGGATGTTTATTAAGTTTTATGAAGCCATTTACTAAAATGTAACATTTGTTTCAAAAGGCGCCTGAAATTTTCCTCTTGTGAACTGTGGAAATTACTTTTATAATTGAAATGAGAAATACGGGGCAAATTGAAAGCATTCCTCATTGCTTGTGCCTTTCTAACAGAAAAAAAAAAAAAATCACTGATTCTCCTCAGCCTTTTGTCTTCCTTCGCATTGATGGGGCATGATGTGATGCCCAGTTGCATGACATCGGGTGGGAGGGTTGCATGGGAGGAGCGAGGAGCTCTGGTTCCGGGGAATTTTGCTTTTTCAAGGAGTCAACCCTTGACATAGAGAAGTCACAAGCAGAGGGCAACATTTTTCACTCCAGCTTGAAACGTGGTCTGGATTTCTGCATAAACAATGGAGGTTCCACCGGGAGCATTCAAAAAAATATCTCCTGCAGCCAGAAAACAAGGCCGTTGCCGTGTGTTGTGGATTTTCACTGCTGAAGAGACGAACTGCAGGTCGTTAGGCAGCAGACTGAAAATACACCTTTTAATAGAGCATGGATGAATACCAAATAAAAGGATGCATAAAATAAATTATTTGATTCGTTAATAATAAATAGTGTAGGGACAATAGAAGCTCCTGCTCTTCTCATCTGGAAGCAGCACCAAAATGCTTTCGTAGAGGTGGTGCATTTCAGCTAGGTTTTGGAAGATGAATTTTCCAGGCACAAATGATTCCAAATATTTATATTTTATTTGGTTGCTGCTTTCCAAGCAACCTCTCTCTTTGCCAGAAATCAAAACAATACAGTTGAATGGCTAAAAACTATGAAGATTTTGTGGATTTTCCTAGTGCTCAGCTGTGCTATTTCACAACAGGACCTTAACTGGGAGCTGCAGGGAGCACAGCGGTGACTGATTTTTGCTCATTAAGTGTAAAGACACTTTAATATTGTGGGAGATACCCAAGTATTCTGTTCCCACAAAATTATATGTGTTAGAAAAATGAATGCCAGGGAGGATGTGGGTCATGCAAAGAGGGGAAGATAGGAAGGGAAATCTCACCGCTAAGGCACAGTAAACCTGCTTTATTTTTCAGCAACAAATTCTCTGGGGTGAGACCTGTCTCCTTCACTGTGTACCTACAGGTCCTAGTGCAATAAAGCCCTGATCTGCTCACTTTTCTGAGCAAAGCTGCCGGAGAAATAATGATCAAGATACAACATCATTAACATTTGCCCTGCAACAGGGGAATGCAAGCAGGCAAGACAAGCAAGGCAGGAGTTCAGCAAACGGACTCCTGCAGTGACACCACCAAGAGCAGATGCCCTTGAAAAAGGCTCTTCCTTGAAGCACAGGTCTTTCTTGAAGCCCGGAAGATCTCCACTTCCATACTTCAGGCTTGTGCATGCCACATGCTCAAAGCCCAGGGACTCAAGCGAAGGGAGCACTCAGGGCCCTTCCGCAGAGGAGATGCAAAGGTCAGTTCAAGGTCGATGGGATCTCACTGGTTTGGACCACAGCCACACAGCCTATGCTGGAAAGCAGGCTGCATGATAAAGGCACAGCTGCCATTTCAAGCATAACCAGCCCAAAGCCTTAAATTTGGATATTTATTTCTTAGAATCAATAAATGACAAAATAAAATAAAATAAAATACCGTACAGTACAAAGGCTATATCAGGACATAACCATTTCGTTACAGTTTGATCAGTAAATACAGTGTCAATAATAGCACGTTACATTGAAAGAGTGCTTCCCATTGCTACACAAAAGGATTTCACACCCTCTTCCTTCCCTTTGTCACAGAAAACATTACAAAGGAGATGCTGACACACTTGTAACATTTTTTTTTTTTCCCATTGCGCAACAGGCCACAGAAAGTAAAGCACATCAAAGTTTTGTCTTTTAGAAAAAAAAAAACAAAGGTGCACTTTAAAAAATATTTGCCATAAATACAATATGTGCAGGACTATCAGGTGGCACGGCTGGGGAAGGACTCTCGATCACAAAGCCAGGACACAGCATCATGAATTTTTTTGGCAATTTCTGGTTTTGTACTAAATGACTCCAGACTGAGAACAGAAGAACTTGGTGAGCTGTAATGGTAAGAACCAGGCAGAGCTCTAGCAGACACAGCTTTGTTTAACCAGCTACCAGACAACACCACCGGGAAGATACCAGACTGACACTCAAGGCGCCGCGTGGGAAACCTCTGCGCGCTCACGCGAGGGCGGGTGCTGATGGCCGCTGCACAGATGATGGGTTCAAACCTGCAACACGAGCCATCTGCAGCAACAGAACACCTTGGTTTTCATTTGAATAAATGTTTGATGCTATAAACACAAAGGTCCCTCTATTGTCGTGTTTAGAGCACGGGTCCTGCTGACCCTCCTCACCGACTTTTCCGTTAGTTTTTCCTCCTTTACGGACGCCGTCGCCGAAGCGAGGTCTCATGTACTTTATAAAAAGACAAGCTCAGCCGAGTGTTCAAACACTCATGTCTACTGGGCCTTTGGTGAGAAAGTCCTGTCTGGGGGAAATTTCCTCATAGCATAATGACTTTGTAAATTTGATTTCACACGCTGCCAAGTGGATGGCCCTGTCAAGAACACTGTGAAGAGGAACGAAACCTCAAAATAGTATTTGAAGAGGTCACTTGATAGACTTTCTTCAGATGGGAATTTCTCAGAATCCATCTGGCAGCACTTCACATCTGTGGGTTCAACAGATTTTTTTTTTTTTTTTTTTTTTTTTTTTTTCAGTCGAGACAAACTATTCAAAACACTTGTAGGAAATTTGCATAGATTAACAGCATGCTGCACCAACGCTCACCTCTCAGCCTCAGCGGAGAGTTCAGACAAGACGAATACCAAGGATGGGACTAGGTGTTTTGTCTAATCGTAAAAGCTATTGATACTTGATTAGGTTTAAAGTTAAACCCTGTTGGGTTAGTAGTTCAACCTTTATTAAAAGGTTTGGAAAGAACCATTTTTTCTGGTATATACTGGGCAGTTTGTTCTCTTTTTCTTCTCTACGGTATCATGCTTTCATTTACAAAACTGTGAGGTCTTGCAGTGAGTTATCCTCACTTCTTTGAGCTCAAGGGAACTAAATCTCTAGGTTGAATATAGTAAAACTAGGTGAGGAGGGGAGAGAGGATGAAATCAGCTGTAACTTACACTTCTCAGCTCAAGATAGTCAGATTTGGCCAGTGGTAGAGGTAGCTTTGAGCTGCAATCTCAGATTAAGGCCATAGACTCAGGTTGTCTCCCATGTTAAACTGCAGGGACAGACCTGTAGAAGCCAGCAAACCACTTGGATAAATCTGCTCAAACAGCCAGATCTTCAGGACTCCAGTGGCCCAACAAACATTGCAGAAAGAGTTTATGATAAATTCATTTTTACTCCAGCTTGTTCCCGTTTTCCTGTCAAACCAAAAATAAACCTACCAGGTTTTCTGAGCTGTGATCAAATACTCTGTAAACTGCCAGCGTATCTCAGTAATGAAAATCTAAGCCAAGCGTTTTATGTGAAACAACAAATTTTTTTTGTACAGTGTTTCTAAGGTAATTAAGCGCATTTCAGCAGGTTGGGGTTGAACAAGTGTATTAATAATGTTTAACATTTCAAAAGCAACTGAGACACGCAGGAGATGAAAGTCAAAGCATGACACAGTTACAGCTTCTGTGCGAGAAACCACCTCCCAGCTGTTGACTCTATTTAGAGGTGAAGTTAAAAATTTTAGATCCTCTCTAGAAACATTTAAAGTGTCTTGCTTGGAAGGCCAGTGTTAAGTGTGTGACATTAAAACTCCTCTTCTTCTGCTCATCATACCTGGACTTTCCTACAAGGCATTATTACAAGTCTTCCTCTTCCAACATGCCCAAACCATTTCTAACACACACAGAGATAACTTTTGCTGGTTTCTCACCACTTTCCTTCCAAAGAGACCAGTCTCTCTTATCATGTGTGTGTGTGTGTGTGTGTGAGCCATTACCTGTTTTGCTTGCCAAAGAGAATCAAGAATCAACTGTGCATGAACAACAGAAGCGCTTTGTCAAATATATCTCTGCCCTCTGGTACAACCAGGGCAAGAAATTAAAAGGTGTGTCAGAACAAAACTTGCAGTTTGTCTGGATCGGGGGAAACTAAAGCCCCACTGATTTCTATTTTGAGCCCTTTCTTTTGCAGTGGTTCTGTATTACACACTAAAATAAACCCTGGTAGGTGTGGTTGGAGGTCATGGCTGATGGTAGCCAGGTCTACCATGGTAGTTAGCTCTGTACAACAGCCAGGTTACAAACGCCTTGGAAGCAGTTAGCCATCACCCACAACTCGCAGTAAATGCCCCACAGGTGTTTTCTCTGTGTCCTGAGCCCAACAGGACCAAACGCGTGGGTTGCCACATCTGTAGCAGGAGAAGTCACTGGTACCCAGTGGATCAGTAACTGGTCTCCATCGTTGTATGACAGTTCACCGGGGCCAGATCCACATCTCCAGCATTGAGACTTCTGTTACGTACCAAGGGTGCCCGTTAGTTGAAGAGTGACAGGGTGTGGGCAAAGCCCAGAAAGCTGAATTGAGACAAGTGAGTCTTCTAGTTTGTCATCATAAACCAGGCAACTTCTGCTCTAATGAAGTGCGGTGTGAAAGGGGACGCAAGGTCACCACCACCAAAATCACAGCAGAGGTTGCACAGGATGCTCGGCTGGTTCCAGGTTCATGCAGGTCACCATATGGTGATGTGACAGCAGGGAAAGTCCTTTAGATTGTCCCAGAGGCCTGTGATTTCTGGTGCTGAAGGCTCTGAAGCAATTTACTGCATCACATAGTGGGCTGTTAGAGGTGGAACCACGTGGGAGAAAAGCTCACGCTACCTATCATGGCCAGCTGAGAAACTTTAAAGAGACTTTTCAGGTCTTGTTTCTGTTCCTCTGGCTTGTTAAAAGGAAGTTGTTTTAGAGCTAAGACTCCCCAGTTTAGAGCTTCTTGTGTTCTTCATTTGCACTGTCTGAAGATTTGTGTGTGCAGATCAGTGTGCCAAAAGGTCTGGTAGCAAAAAAGAAATGAAGGAAAATGTAGAACTAGAGGCCCTGCTGCCTACAACTGATATAACCTATGTCAGCCTCGTGAAAATGGTGAGGGAAAATTAAAACTGGAGTAAGAATTGGGAAAATCTGAAGGTCCCACAGAATTGGGGCAGTTTGCTCTTATCTCAGCAGCCTGGGGCCCTCATCAGCCTGGAGTTTTCTCACCTCTTAATGCAGGCCAGATAACTGTTCTCCGCGGTAAAAAATAGGATTTGGCTGTATGGCAACAGTAAGGTCTTCCACTTATGTTTGCTTTCAGCACTCCAGCTGGGCACAGTTTCTGCATTTTTGACTCTGCCAGAGACTTTGTTATCTATTGGTGTGGCAGTACCAAACCAGCGAGAGAGGGGGTTCACTGTGCCAGGCACTATATATGCCCTAAAGTGAAAGATGTCCCCCTACCCCACCCCCAGGCACAGCCACCCCAATCTAGGTAAGGCATCATCTGTCATTTAATTCCAAGAAGCCAGAGTGGCTCTCTTGAGCACCTAGGTCATATTAATCATAATTTAGATATATTTCTAAGATGACCACCTGGCTCCCTGAGTTTTCACTCTTCGTTCATAGAACATCCCATAGACGAGCATGTCCATTCTCCAAAAAACATCCCTTTCTGTTCAAAATTGATTTCTCTTCATCAGACTCTCTGCTTGGTGCTACCAAGAGACATGATCTCAGACCCTTGGATGTGGACATGGCATCTCTGCATTGAGAAAAGGATGAAATGCGCTATGATTTTGCCTAAGTTTAACATATTTTGGCTTCCCAATTAACACTGCAACTGGATTTACGCCAGACTGAAGTTACAAAACGTGTAGACATTACTCACAAGAGGCAAAGCCAATGCTTTAAAATAACCTCAAAGTTACCAGCAGAATGAAGCCTATTTTTCCAACAAAAACGACTTTGCTAAACACATTTGTGTTACGTGAATTTGGAGACCATGCATGAAAGTCACAGAGGCCTCTCTCAAGGTTTGACTCCACGATGAAATGCATTTCCCTTCCTCCTTTGGCTTCAGTATGTAGTTTCCCTTGTGACCTGGCTGGAAAATGTGTGGTTGCTGGAGATGCTGTTGGATTTCCTGGTGAAGGCCAGTCGTTTCTTCTTCTTCCTCCATGGCAGGCACAGGAGTGTGAGTGTAGAGAGGAAGATCTGTCGGAAGTTTGCAGACACCAAGTTGTAGAGGATGGGGTTGATTGCCGAACTGACGTAGAAGAGGACGTTTGTCAACATGTAGAAGTAGTGGTAGAAGTTGAAAAGGAAACTGGAAGAACAGATGAAAGAAAAAAAAAAAATCTAAGTAGAGTGTGGAGAACTGATAGAATTCAAAGTCACAAGGGGGTGAGAAAATATGAGCTGTTTTTTTCAGCTAACCTTTCTTGGCTGGGGATGTGGGCTTACTCTTGGGAGTCAGTGCATGAGCCACCAGGAAAACATCTACGTTTTCAACTGAGACTGGCCAAACGTAGGTCGAATACCTCTGCAAAGGTCTTGCCCCAACCACTAGCAGTTAGAAATGTATGTATGTCCCGGGTCTGGATGTGATATTTACCATGTGCATTCATTTCGTCTTCAAAAATAGACATGCGTGAAACTGAGAAGCCAGATGGAAATTTGTTTCTGTGTCATGCATATACATTAGCTTGGCTTTCTGGCTGCAGTTCTGGTCTACAGAGCCTGCAAAAGAGCCAAGATCCAGTAACAGATGCAGCTCTCTCCTCCCCCCGGCAGTGAGAGCTGCATCAGCTCGTTCCATGTGTCCCTGGGTTGGGATTTGTCTGTAATCTGGGATAGCAGTCTCTATTCTGGGGGCAAGGTGATGCTTTTGAAACATATCCTGACCATCGCAATATCATATCTTCAACTAGAATTGGTTGAAAATGCTTAGGTTGTTATTTATATATATTTTTTTTTCTTTTGGAAATATCTTTCCTTTGGACAACTGAGATCGACAGCTCTGGTCTGGTAAAGGGTTTATAAACAATGTAGGTCGCATTTTCAGGAAGATGTTCCTCAGGATCATTTATCTCAGTGGAAATTGCAGACCTTTTTGTTAGTCTGAGCACTGTCTAACAAAAGATAAATAGACGTGCTCTGGAGTACATCACCATTCCCTCCACACCCCCTCAGCACTGCCAAGGACTGCACGGCCCATCCAGCTCTTGCAAGCAGAATTTCTCTATATAGTTGTGAAGAATTAATATAGCAAAAAAAAAAATTTCTCTTCTTCAGGGGCAGGCACACGCATTAATAAATGAACTCATCAAGCTGCTGCAAGCTCTTGATTAGCTACCATACTGATAGTTCACCATTCATAACATGCCTGTAAATTCAATGTTTTCCTAAAATCCCTCATGGCTTTTAAAAGAAGGAAAAAAAATATGTGAATGCAACCACAATGCATAAATTCACACTAACTGCAGACAGACTTCTCTACCCCTCTTGCTCAAAGCAAACGCAGTCGTTACATAATTGATTGCTGCTTTAAGTGCTTTTCATATAGGAAAGCAAACAAGAAACAACAGTTTGTCCCAGCATGTGCCTACAGCTCTGTTTTTATGAGTGAAGATAGGTTTTGGTTTTTACTATGGGTGGATGTACAGTTCCATTCAGTAGACTGCTATATTGTAAATGACGATTTTTTTGGTGCTTGCAAATGAAATTTTAATGTCTCATAGTTGCTCTGCGTTTTGGTATTGTAGATTTTTTTTTTTTTTTCCTGTTCATCGCAGGAAACAGACCTGATCCCAGAGAGAAGAGGGATGTAACACTGTGGGAGAACTGAGCGCATCTCATAGTGTCTTGGGCTACCTGCGTGTATATCCTGAGATGGCATTAATGCTTAATTGCGTATTTAAAATGGATGATCGGTTCTGTGGCTGCTTTGCTGAGGAACCTGGACTGACATGACAGAAAAGCCGCATGGAGCTGTCTGCGTGCCCTTGCACATCTGTGAACCGCAAGCATTCAGTGTAGGGGTACAATTATCCTTAATTTCTCCGAGAAGCTGGACGTTTTCTAATCAGTGGCAACTGCTAGTATTTAATTTTGATCCACTCCCTGCAAAACCCAGTAATTACCCTGCCCCAGACTCAATGAGCAGCACAGTTATTTCCCTACCTGTGCCATCTCTCCTGTCATTAAGGAAACGTGGCATCGTGGAGCTAAATGGTGTGTTAACAGGAGCTGCTCCATCTTGGGGCGGGTGATCGATGTCTCTGCCACAGAGACAGCAAATGCCTACGGATGTGTAAACCCCCCCTCGTCCAAATGTCATTTCATCAGGGGCTGTCAGAGGTGGATATCCATCGCTGTTGTTAACGGGGGCAATTCTGTGGTCACAGCCACAGAAGGAGGAAGGGCACGATGATGCATTTTGGTTCAAGCTAATGCTTCCTTCACCCACGCCCGGGGGATTTAGATGATAAAACTAGGACTCTCAATTTTGCTGGCAGACTCAGTGAGAAATACAAAAGAAAAAAACCCCAAACAAGTAGGAGGTTGAGGCTTTAACTCCCTGTGTGGAGAGTGCCTTTTATCCCAGATCCCCACCTCCACCCCGCAGTGTGCTGGTGCCCCAGCAGCCCCAGTTCCAGCCTGACCCCACACCCCGTCCTGGCATGGGGGAGAGTTTGTCCCCCGTGTCGTGACTCACTCGGTCCAGTGACTGGAGGGGACGTAGCAAAACATGAGACGCCGTATGTGATAAGGGAGCCAACAGACCACGAACGCGATCACCACAGCACCTGCAAGGGATGAAAAAAGCCCATTACTTTTGTGAGCGATTCTTCACTGGGGGTGAAACAGAGACCTGCCTGTGTGGTGTTGATCACTGTAAACTGTTTTCCTACATCCCCGCTTTGTTCTTCTGTTGCTGTCATGCAAAGAATTAATAACTCTGAGGGACAACTAGCCTGCAAATGTCTGTAAAAACAAGCATAACAGAAATAATAGAAAATAGCATGGGGGCAGTGGCATGAACAAAAGGTGTGATACAGATAAAGGACTGCTGATGCCTAGGTCAGACACTGGCTTAAATTAAATTGTATTTGCATCCGTCCTTGTGTTTCGTGCCCTTGTGGCACTGGGTATGTTGTCCAAAGTACTCACAGAGACAGTCAGTGTATGTTTTTCATCCAGGTACGCAGGGAACCAGGGACACTCTAATCCCGTTCGTTTGTTTGTGGAGCCGCTGCCCGCAGTCCCTGTGGTGCTGGGGATTGTTAAACAGCCTCAGGAGCTGCTTTCTGGTGCCAGGGCTCGTCCTTTTGCTCTACATTTGTGCAATACCTGTGACAGCCATTACAAGACGTTTGGGTCTGGATATTGGCATAATAAAAATGATTAATGAAAGGCGAAGCAGAGAAAGACAATGTTTTTTCCTTTCCAGATTCCTACCGAGGGAGATCAAACAACGGAAAATAAAATGCAACAACTCCGAAGGATAAAAGTGCCGTTGGTACAGTGGGTTTGTCAATCTAGATTAAAAAGTCGATATATCAGGCAATCAAGGGAAAAATTTGTTTCCTTTTGTAATACGCATTTCAACCTCTGTATGAAATGACAGGATTCTGGCAGAATCCTAGCAGGAAATAAAGAAATCTCAGTTAAAACGTAACACAATAAAAGACAAGAAGAAAATCGAGGCTAAATAAAATAATTATGTTAATTTTTTATCCCAAATTTGTTCTACAGAGAATAAGGGCTGCATCACTCTTGTCCTTTATGTGACCTGTAAAGGGCTAGGAAGCAGCAAAGCTCTCCTCGAGCTACGCACCACCTGTGAAATGCAGATTTGGCACGTGGAGGCAAAGGCTGCTTTGCCTTCTGCCTTGGGATTGAAAATATTTCTGTGGATATGTCCCAAACCCAGATGCTGTCATCCCGCAGGGACCATGCCATAGCTCATAGAGGAGAGATGCAGAAGATGTGTTTCTCTTGAAAAACGCGGTCCAGGAGGAGCAAGTCTGGCTGCGGTGGCATCTCCCCGTCACTGTTACTCAGCCAAGAGGCACGGAGGAGACTTCAGTGACATCACGGGGAGGGAAGTGTCTGTGCCCTGTTTTTGTAGATGTCATCACTAGCAGACTCACTGCCTAATTTGTACAGATATTAAATAATTCCTGGCGCCCAGTTCTGTACTGACGGCCTTACTTCAACTCCATGCGTTACCTCTTTTATTGAGCACACAACTAACAGTGGAGGTGGTTATATTCTTCTAGCATCAGCCTGCATGGTGTATGAGAGCATCTTCCAGGAATGCTGAAAAAAACCATTTATTCAATAAAGTTTGAGGCAACCGAAGGGACATGTTTTTGGAAAGAAGGCTAGAGAGTCTGTTTTTATTCTCTTGTCCAAGTGAATTCACTATTTCAATCTGGA
Source organism: Athene cunicularia (assembly GCF_003259725.1). NCBI lineage: Eukaryota > Metazoa > Chordata > Aves > Strigiformes > Strigidae > Athene > Athene cunicularia. The sequence goes on from NW_020799125.1 coordinate 1,855,004, forward strand.
TATTTTTGGCTGCTACATGGTCATGGTGATCACAGATGTAACGCGTCACTAGACGGCCTGCAGCTCTTCAGACACCATCAAGTGAATGAATTTGACCTGTGGCTGACCCCGTTCCGAGGAGCTTTGATGGGACTTTGATGAGGACAGCCCCTACGTGACACATGGCACGGGAGAAGTGGGGAGGTCGCCCAGGAAGCTCGGAGGAAGTGCTGGAGGCCTGCCTTGCTCTTTCACATTTCGGAACACCTGCTTTTGGCCACCTCCAGGAATTGATTTCTCTTGGACGGACCTTTGGTTTGCCCTGGAGGAAGCCATCCACCCATGACTCCGCAGGAGATCCCTCCCAGCGGCCACAGGAGAAGCGATGCTCTCCAGCCTCTCCCCCTCCATCCATCAGCACTGGGCCAGCAGGAATGAGCCAACATCACAGTCCATCTGCTTTCCCAGTGCCTGTACAGGATTAGCTGGATTTTCCGGCTGTGAAAGCAGCTTCCCAAATGGCTCCCAACACAAGTTCATTTGTGAACATCGTCATTTTTGCAGAAACCGTCATGCATTGGCACTTCCCAGCTGCTTACCCCTGCATGCAGCTCTTCGAGAATGGCAGGATCTGGATTATTTTTACAGCCAATTTTAAATCTCACACATACGGCTCTTAAATTTAGCAACAGGTTAAATGAAAGTGGTTTTCTCCTGGTAAAGAATATCTGCTTCTGTGGCTCAGACAGTGCTGTGTCAAATAGTATGGAGGCAAGGATCTACAGCAGCAAAAACTCATATTGAGAGAAATATGTGCTTAACCTCAGCAAACGAATAGTCAATTAAGTAATCTGTGGTAATTCTGTAATATCACATGCAATCACTCTGCAATTAAAACTCTATTAAACACATAGCTAAGTGCATTGGAGACACTTATGGTCTGATTTGGAAAACCCAGCTGGGTAGCAGGCTGTGCAGCTCTGTGCTGCCAGCCTCTGCCACACAGATTAGGAGACCCTGTCCTGTATTTGTCACCCTTAATCCGTATGTTCCAATTTTATCATACAAGAGATCAAGCAGATTTAGGGTGGCAATCCCGTCCCATTGGGTCATGGTCAGAATTTAACATAATCCTGCATTCCGGGGATGAACATGAAATGCAGGAATATGTTAAATTTTGTCTAATACAGAATACAAGTGTTCTTTTCTCCCAGATACCTGGTGTCTTTTGCTGCTGCCTTGTGCCTCTGTGAGCAGATGCTTATCAAAATGGATAAATTATAAAATAAATGCTGGTCAAAGTGGCTGACAAAATTAATTTTTTTTTTTTTGTTATTATTATCAGCATCGAGGACATGTTCTACATCATCAAAGGCTTCACACAGGGGTTTCTTTGGGGTGGGAAGATAGAACAGGTCAGCCTGGAGCTGAGCACTGCAGGGGAAGTATTTGACCCAACCCGTGATGGGGGGTGACTGTCCAGGATGGTGTTTGTGAGGTTGGAGATTTCCTGCCTCCATTTGTTGAACTAGAAATAAACCAGACCCATCCCTCACTTCTAATTAATTCAATGCAGTTTTAATAGGAGCGGGGCTGCTCCATGAATTTCTGACATTTCCCACATTTGAACAGATTGAAACCTGCAGATCACCCCCGGGCTGAGGAGAGGAGAGGGGACCCGAGCAAGCCCACCCCGGTGTGCCAGGGATGCCGGGGAATGATCCTTCCATGAAGCTGTGTCTCCATTTCCCTTCTAAACCAAACTCTTAATTTAAACATGTATTAAAACCTGAATTCTTGCACCCTGTGCCTTTCTATTTTGTCTTACAAGGGCTGTGGTCTCTGCCTGTTTGAGCTGCGTCCCAAGGAAGAAGGGGAGAGAGGGAGGAGGAGTGGCAGAGGACGAGCACTTGTTTGTTTATCGCGCAGGAAGTCCTGCAGAGGGAAACATAAATTTTGAGTGACATCTTTTTCATTGTGCAAAAGAAGATTTAAAGTGTGCCAGTCTTGATTTTCAGACTAAACTGGATGTGGAAGCAATCCTGGAAGTTAAATTATATTAGATGTCACTGAGTATTTTATTTTACCTTGTGTGTATCCTGTGCCTGAGGCTGGGAGACAGCCCTTCTCCAGGGCCAACGTCTCGAAAAACTCACGTTGGGTTAGCATGGGCACGGAGCAATATATCATGTGTAAAAAGACCACAGCGAGCGCTCGGTGGCTGGTTTCACTGAGCACAAGAGCCATGCTCGGGAGGGATCTTCAGCCCCCCCTGTCCCTCTTCTGAGGCTTGGAGTGACTCAGGGCACTGGGACAGTGATGGGTAACGTGCCACTTCTGCCAGCTCAGAGGGGACCTCGGGGATCTGCTGCAGTACAAGCATTTTCCTCCTCATTTTAGCTTTTCTATCCCCTCTGGGGTCACGCTAAGTCACAGTCCTGTGGCTCTGGGGTGGCCCTTGGCGAGGGTATCCCTCCATCCTTTCCTTTCTCTCCAGGAGAGGGAGAAAAGAATCACAGAATCATCTAGGTTGGAAAGGACCCTGGAGGTCATCTAGTCCAACCGTTCTCCTAGCACAGTTCCCACCTACAGCATATCCTTAAGCTCCAAATCGACCCGACTCTTGAACACCTCCAGGGATGGGGACTCCACCACCTCCCTGGGCAGCCCATTCCAACGCCCAACAGCCCCTTCCAACGCCCAACAGCCCCTTCTGGAAGGAAATGCTTCTTAATATCTAGTCTAAACCTTCCTTGGTGCAACTTGAGGCCATTCCCTCTTGTCCTGTTCCTTTCTACTGGGCTTAAGAGGCTCAAACCAGTTCTCTGCACCCTCCTGTCAGGTAGCTGTAGAGGGTGATGAGGTCTCCCCTCAGCCTCCTCTTCTCCAGACTAAACACCCCCAGTTCCCTCAGCCGCTCCTCACAGGACACGTGCTCCAGACCCTGCACCAGCTTTGTAGCCCTTCTCTGGACACGCTCAAGTAACTCTATGTCCTTTTTGTAGTGAGGGCCCCAAAACTGAACACAGTAATCAAAGTGCGGCCTCACAAGTGCCAAGTACAGGGGCAAGATCCCTTCCCTGTCCCTGCTGGCCACACTAATCCTGATACAAGCCAGGATGCCATTGGCTTTCTTGGCCACCTGAGCACACTGCTGGCTCATATTCAGCCGGCTGTCACTCAACACCCCCAGGTTCCTCTCTGACTCCCTCTTCAAACCACCTCAGCTGCTGCTCACACTTCCAGAGAAGTTCAGATCCATCCTTCCTCGACAGTTTTGTTCAGATTATTTTGGCCAATTTATTTCTTTTCCTCTGCATTTCAAGGGAAACCGAAACACAGCAGGGGAAGCAACATGTTATAATTTCTGAGCAAAGGCAAGAGCCGTCTGAGTATATACTGACCCATCTGAACAACATCTCTCAGCCTTTTCTGTTTCAGCTCATCAGCAGCCAGGTGTCTCCAATGCTGCCCAAGGGACACACCCTCCAGCTGCTAACAACAACATATATGACAGTGTGATGGGGCTTCTGTCAGGGATTTGCACTAATGCTGATTTCTGGAGAAACAGGTTTTGTCTATTCAAAGCTCCTGGGTTTTATACACTTATTTGGTTGATGCCATTTACAAGAGAATCTCTCACAAAGGGGAGCAAGTGTCACTGTGCCATTATTTGATATGAGAGATGGTAAAAGCTGGGCCAAGTGCAGCTGTAGCTGGCGCTCATTAAACCTCAAGGCACTGTTTATATTAACACGATGCACTACCTGACAGGTTGCGGGCAATATTTATACCAGCGGGTCCCAAACTAGGGTTTACAGGAGCTGCAAGGGTGAGTATGAGCCTAGTAAAATCAAAACTGCTTCTGCTGGTATTTAGGTCACAAGGCTGCAGGATTTCCATAAAAGTCAATAACAGACAGTGGAGATTGGGGACCACCAGTATGCACCAGTAGCACTCAGGAGAGCAACGGAGGAGAAACTGGGAATAGCAATGGATTTAGGGAGCCCCGAGCTCCTTTAGACTGAAAACACACAGAGGTTGCTGGATACAATCCCCATGTGCTCTTGCACATATTACTGAGCAGTGTAAACACTAGATTTGATTCCTTAATTTCCATTCCCAGCAGCCAGAGATCTGCTTTTTATCTTTCTGTATAATTTTCCTTCTTTTTTTTACTACTGTGGGAGGATTGTCTCTTTTTTTTTGGATTAAGGGGTAGGAGATGATATCTTGCTTGAAAGGAGCCATGTTCCCCTAAATACTTCTTTGTTAATGGCAGTGAGACAGTAGAGTGAATAGAAAAACCTTTTGGCATGCAAAACCAATGTATTTTTACTCAGACTATATTCTCCAGTTCTGATTTTCAATGGTTTCAGCTGACAGATATGAAAAGGGATGTGAATTCCTGCCCCTGCTCATGCTGGTGGTTAAATCACCCACTGGCATTGGTTTCATCCAGAAGGAGCAAGGCAGAGAATGAGGGTGGAAGCTAGCCCATGAACAGGCTCCAACAAGCAGCACGTCACTGCTGACTCAGTGCAAACGGGGGTTTCTTCCCCAGTTTCCTTCTAAGGTAATTATTTTTTTTTGAAAATTAAAGAAAAAGTTGCTTGATTCCATTTAAACTTCATTCGTGCCATTCCCTCTAGGGAGTCCAGGTGTTTGGAGGAGGAGGAAGAAGAAAGAAAGAAAATTTTCCCTTTAAAGGATAAATAAAGGCTCCCATCTTCTCGTCACCAGGTTCAAGGCTTTTTCTATTTGGTAAAATCAGGTATCGCCCAAACTGGCATCCTCTGCAGCCCCTCTCTTTCCCCTCCGATTTTGAATTTCACGTGTCCTTTGTTCCTCCTGGAACAGTTTCTGCTTGCCTGGGCCTGTATTTACCACATGCTTCTGCAGTGACTAAATCCCTGGCCAGACTTTATGTTTGAAAACCCATCAGTTAGCTTTTTTTAAACACTCACACTGACAGGGTTTAACACCTGGAAAATCTGCTTGCTGGGCATGACCAGCCCTTGAGTTGTCTTCAGAGATGCAGTCATGAGCCTGAATCCCAGCAGAAAGGCTTCGCCAGCCCGAGCTGCAGTGACAGCAAAGTGACAGCATCTTGAGAGACAGGAAAAAAGAGTCTCCCTGTCCCAAGAGGTGCAGCCATCATCCCTTTCTGCTCCTCTGAGGGTGTTTATAGAGCGCTCTGACACTGCTCTCTTTATGTCACTTGGCAGGCGGTAAAGTAAACCTACACGTACAAACAGCTCTGGGAAATATATACAACTGTTATATAGCTAATTTATCCTCCTGGATTTCAGTGTGACACTTCAGCTGTTAAACTCGGCTTCCACTCACACTTAATGTCGCGGGGGTTTTGCTGAACTCCACTTGGAGTTGCTCAGACTTTGTCTTAGGAATGCCAACTGCCGTGGATTTAGTCCCTTTCTTGCGAAAGAAACGATTCACGGACAAATCTGATTTCCTTAGGTTATAGGAATTATGAAATGCGGCTGTTTAAGGAGCAGATTTTCAGACTGGTGATCTACTGTGTATTGTGGTTGCAAAGTATGAGCTTATTAGCTATTGGTTATTCCTGTTTGTGGGTTGGTTACACTAAATCTCATCGCAATATTCTCCTCCTGAAACAGAAAGCTCAGACTTGGAACACCGATGGGGAGAAATGAATGAACTCTTCAGAAGTTGTTAGTGCACAAATTAATGAAATGCAGGCCACGTGGATACTTCATTAATACTTGGCCTTTGTCTAGTATTACTTGAAGAAATGCAGAGAGCCCAAAATAATAATTTAAAAATTCTTAGATGTTCAGTAAAAAACATAGGAGACTTCATCTCCTAAAGAGCATCTTCTCAAGGCATCATCCAGGCAGCTGTGGGACACTGGAGGACATTCTTTTAATTAGTTAAACCTCTCTAAGTGCTTTATAATTGCTTTCACTAAGAAACTTCTGTAATGAGCAAATGCCACCTGGAACTGATTATGTTTTAACAGCCTTGGCCAATGTCCACCCAGGGACATGAAAGGCCTCCCCTTGATGTCCATCAATTTGTCTCAACATTGTTATCAGAGCTCCGATGTGTCATTCAACAACTCCTTACTCCCATCCATGGTGGGAACTCATCCTGACAGGCAGTCGGGGACGTGTTGAGGGCTGCTCAGGGGGCTGGTGTCACAAAACTGTCCCCTTTCTAGAAGACATTTTGGCCAAACGGTGCTTTCAGCCTGAGCCAAGCTCAAATATGCCCTGATTTTTGAGCAGCTGGAAACGTGAGACTGAGGTGGAGGAGATTTCTCCTGCCTATGTCTGGATACAGTATGTAATGGTCTGGGTGCTCTATGTGAGGTTTTACCTGCTGAAGGCTGCTTATTCTGAAGGGGGGGTGTGTGCATGTGCGTGTTTAAGATCTATTTAGGATGTTATCAAATGATTGGCATATCAGGCGATGCATTCAGAGAAGCTTCACCCTTCTGTGAAGCATCACACAAGGCCCAAGAGACTCAGCTTCCAGAATAGCACCCAAGAGACTCAGCCAAAAAAAAAAAAAAAAAAAAAAAAAAAAGAAAAAAAAAAGAAAGAGGTGGCTTATAACTGGGGAAATGGATGGAATATTGGATGGCTGAAGGAGGGTATGAAATCTCTTGGCAGGAGGTATTTTTAACAGCAGCACTGATGCAGATGTTGCCCTGTTATCCTCGCAAAAAAAGCTGGGAAGATGCCAGCGCCTCGAGCACTCAGAATTTGGATCCTCACACCTGGTGAACGCTGACAGCAGAGGGAATTACAATCAGAAATCACATGCTTAACGAATTAATAAGGTGACTCCCAGGCAGCAGGGCTGACACATTCCTTGATCCCGATCTCCCTAATTATTTTGCACATGACCAAAGTCAGACAGAGCCAAGAAAATACATAAATGCTACCAAAGAGGAGGAAAATGATGCGGATTTTTTGAATGAAGCTGTTAGCCTGACCACTTTTAGCTCCTATTTCAGTGTAAATAAATACATAAGCTCAGTAGGTCTGCGGGAAGGAAGGGAGGTGTTGGCTGCTCTGATCTCATCCAGCAGCTCTGCACACCATGAACTGCAAAAATTTATTTTCTGAGCATTAGCTTTACAAGTTCTGAAACATTTCACCCTTAAACCAAAATCAAGCTCTCTGTACTTCAGGCCAAAGTTCACTTTTGGAAATGGAAAATACTTTGACCCCCCACGAAGCTCCGATTTTTTGCCAACATTTTTATTAGTGTGGGCAAGTATCATCTTTGTTTTCCCATCCTCTTCCATAAACCAGCCTAGACCGTGTACATGGTTTTGGCTGCCATGGATCCCAGAAAAAAAATCATGTGCATCCTTGCTTAATTTTTGCTACTTTTCAGACTTATTTAAAAAAAAAAAAAAAAAAGTTTAAAAAAAAAAAAAGTTGTGAGGAACAGGTGACAAAAGTAAATGTGAATCAAGCACCTCCAGTAATCAAGTGCATCTGAAAAATGAAACGAGGCAGATTTCACTCAGACGTGCTAGATAAAAAAGCCTTTCTGCACGATGTGGTGAATCACAGACAAAACTGATGATGGATTTCTTATTTGCTGGATCTTCCCCAGTCCAGAGAAGGAGCAAGCGGCTGCTCTCTCACTGCCTTCCCAGCAGGGCAGGGAGCTCAGTCCTGCTGTGGGGTGGTGCCGCAGAGCTACACGTAGTATCTGTGCGCTGCTGCCCATTCTCTGCCATTTCTGACCCACTTTTGCACCGTTTCGGGCTCCCTCACTTTTGCTAACTTTTCTCAGCTTTTGCAGTGCATCGCAAAAGAAAAAAAAAAAAAATTGCCTGTAGAAGAAGAAAATTAAGCTTATTGTTCAGAGAAAGAAGGGCTGGTTTTTAGTGCCTCCGAGCAGATGTCGGTGCGGGGTGCTCTTCCACCACCACCAAGCAATGCCCGGGGAATGGCAAGGGTAAATTTAGGTCTCTCTCTTATTATTCATGAAGAACTCTCTCTTCTTGATGTTACTAAAGAGCATACAATACTAAAAGGAGAGAGAGAGGTGTGAGATGTTGTAGTGCAAGTGAGAAAAGGCAGCTTCTCACTTAATGGCAGTGGGCAGAAGCGTGAGGAAACAGAAAAAGATAGCAGGGAACCAAGGGACGTGCATGGCCCCATCCTCGCAGGCTCGGTGCTGGTACAAGGCTCACTCCTTATCCCCCTGTGGAGCCCCAACAAGGTAATTATGGGGAATTTCTTGTCTTCCAGGTTTTTCTCTCCTTTTTCTCAGTAGGGATTTCCCCACGTGGTGTTTGAAGCTGGGATGCAGGTGGTGGCTTGCCTAGGGCATGGGCACAGCACGCTGAGGGACACATCCCTGGCCAAAAAAAAACAGCTGGAAAAAAAAAATATCTCATGGAGGTTCTTGGTGCCTCCTCTAGGGATTTCTTGTTGCAAACGGGGCCTTGGCCAAAGCGCTTCAGCGACCAAGAGCTTTGCCATGAAAAGCAGCGGTCAGAAAGCTTTGCTGCTAACAAACTCTCACTAACGTGCAGGAGGACTCTCACAGTTTAAAACCAGCATCGCCATATTTGTTAGATGGGTTTTTTTTTTTAGGTACTATTTTTGATCAGCTTTTGCTTTATCATCTGTCAGTTTAAGCTACCAGATTCTTTAGTCTTTTCCTCAGTTTATTTAATTAAGCCATCCAGTATTTTTGCAGTACGGCACAATTGCTGGGTGCAGTATCTTTTTATTTAACCATTGTCTGAACCAAAGCTCTGCAGGAAAAGAAAAGGAATAGAGCGATATTACGCAAGGCTTAAGTTGTTGTTGAAACATCATGAAAATGCTGGGCTAGTTTTGCTTTTTCAGAGAGTCTCTCTGTGTGAGCAGGTCTGTTCTTTAGCTTTACATATCAACAAGCAAAGGAAAAAAAAAAAAAAAAAAAAAAAAGGATTATTTGCGATTACCCTAAATGTGGTAGTTTGGGACAATAAAACCTGAATTGAATCTCTTTCTGTCTTCATCCATGGAGATCACAGTTCTGTCTAGTTTCTCCGTGAAGGTAAATAGCCACTTGTCCTCCCAGCTACCAGTATTGTTTGAGACATGCAAACATAAACCCTTTATTGAGTGTGAAATATAGACAAAGATATTTTCCAGAACAGGGCTTGAGAATTTGTCTGAAATATGCTTAGATACCCAGCCCTCAAAGGGCCGCAAAAATTAGTTTTTTTTTTTTTTTTTTTTTTTTTTTTTTTTTTAAATTTCTGCTACATACTAAGTTGTCTTGGGGAAAAATGTCTTTTTTTTGTTTTTTAAATATTGTGATTAGCTGGGTCAAAAGAATCAGGGAAGCTTGATGTTATCGAGTTGTTTCTGTTTTGCTGAATAGGAAATATATTTAAATGTGAATTTTATTTTCCTCAACTTCTATCCCATTGTGCACAATTAATTAAGTAATACTTAAATCTCCCTCTAGTTTCCTTTCCCTATAAGATTTTTTAAAAAAAAAACAACCTGAAGGGAAGCTTAGGACTCAGAAAAGTGGGAGAAAAAGATGATGGTGGGAAATAGAGGATAAAATTCCCTACAAAACTGTTAGTGACTCAGCAAGAAATAGATCAAGAAGAAGAGAGACCAAGAGAACAAACAAATTTATTTCCCAAAGTCTGGAGCTTTGAGACAAGAACTGGACAATGTTGGCAAATGTCCAAGTGTTTGGGGGCAATTTGCATTTCGAAAAAGAGCTAATTTTAATTTAAAGTATGCTTTGAGTGAAAAACGTTTACCCATTTCAACCTATTACTCTTCAGATTGTATTTACTTAGACACCTCTAGACGGTTCCATGCCAAAACACGGGGATACTTACGTAGGACCCTGACGCCGTGCTTCAGGGCTTGCACGCGGCTGGGCTCCATGGACATGCTGAGCATCGTCTGCTGCCCGCCGATGGTGCAGACCTGGTTTTCTTGGGCAGCCTGCCTGAACATGACCATGAGCTGGTTGGCGATGATGGTGTTGAGCACAGAAATGACGACCATGGGGAAGACGAAGGAGATGAAAGTGTTGACCTGCGGAGGGGGAGAGACGTGGCACGGTCAAGGGATGAGATGGATCAGCGGAGCAGGAGATTGTGTTTTATTTCTCAAAGCAACAGAGAAACAGCCTGCAGCGGGAATCTTTTCCCTCTTTTTACACCGCTGCCTTGGGCTTTTGAAGGCTTATTGCACGGAGGGAAAAACTCAACCGCCACTGACATACGTTCATTCACATGGGTCAACACTCAAAAAAGGCAAATTCATTCGCATCCAATTATGTTGTCTTCCCCTTTTCAGTGCAGTTCATTGCCAGAAATGTCTTGGCCGAAACATACCATCGATCTTTTCATCTCGTGAACAGCAGGATGCTTCTTACCTTTCATTGTGCGTAGCGTGACTTCTAAATACCAGTATGTTATTGTATTTTTTCTTTATTATGAGCACTCCCTGAGATCTTTTTAACTTTATTTTTTGTGTTCTGCCCTTTCCTTGTCGATTTAATGACAGCATTTTGTTATCATAACCAAATTATCCAATAAACCTTGTGCCTTAAAGGATTAAAATTGATCAGAATAAACAAGTGGAAGTTGTAATGGTTTTAGTACAAATTATTTGATTACTACAGTTTTGATAAAATTAAATGGAGGATCAAATTAAGCAGTGATTGAATCAAGTGGAAGTCACTGTTTGTGTCAAACAAATGCAGGAAGGCTTTGTGAGGGCCTTGTGGGCTGTCTAGAAACCCCGCTGGAGCTGAGTTTACCAAAGAGCAGCCTAGGGAAATAGAGGCATGTGTAGGATTTGCTTGCATGTCTGTGGCCATGGTGGGGTGGCAAGCCGCCGCGCGAGCAGCACGGAGGGGCTGGGCACCCCTGGGGCTTGTCCTCTCCACCGTACGGCTCAGGAGGAGGCTCAGCACATCACCGAGATGAACGTGGGACAAACCAGAAGCCCCTTAAATTTTAAAAATTTCATAACTTTAACAAGAATTAAATGGTGTGCTGCAAATCACTGTGGAAGCAATTTTATTAAAAGCGCTAAAACAACAAAAAGATCAGACTACTAAAGCCAGTAGGGATCTCTGCCCCGCGGTAGAGTTACAAGACATGCTGACTTTGTCCTCAGATAGCCGCGTATCTTACACCCCAGTGCCCTCAAACGCAGCAGTAACCCAGCAGTCCAATCCAACCTCGCTTCCCTCTGCAGACCGCCCAACCAGGGAAGCCTCATCTCCAAAGGGGTGCTGGGATGGAGACCTCCCCTCCCACCCACCCACCCGGGACCATCCCCTCAGCGTACAAGTATTTGCTGTACAGCCAGTATCTAGCGCAGATGTGTGGCCTCTTTGCTCTGGAGGGATTCAGAGTTGCCAGAGATGAATGGAAAGTTGAAGACAGAATCCAACCACACCCACAAGATGCTACAGAGGATCCATAAAAGAAAGAAAGAAGAAGCTCATAAAGCATATGGGGAACAGGTGCACTGGCAATCAGAAGCACTTAAGTTTCTTTGTTCAATAAATCTGAGAAAGATGCAACTCCTCTTTTGGTGAAGACAGGCAGCGTTGTTGTTGCCAAAGTTTTCTTTAGATGGATCAAGTCTCTGTACAGCTTTGCGCTCCAGAGCTCAATGTGTTTAGCGAAAGTACCAGCTGGGTTTCGTCTCTCGCAACCCACATGGTGAGAACATCTCTCGTTTATGCTGGTAATAATAATAGAGCTCCTCTGCGGACCGAAAAATATTCCTAGATATGCCCCACCGTTACAACTGTTAATGGCCTCTTTTGTTAAATATATAGCAGTTTTCTAAGCTTCTAAAAGATCTCACCGGCTACTGCATATAAAGAAGAGTTATCTTTTGGAGGCGTCTTGAGATGCTAAGAAAGATCATTAAGCAGTAGGGCCCAAGTTCTCAGCTGGTGCAGAACCACACCATTTCACTGAGAGAGTAATTTGTGCTTGTAATGAACCGACTTCATTTATTTAACCTTCATGATGCAGCTGGGCTGAGCGGGCACATACAGGGGTGAAACGACCTGCTCAGGTTTACTGGGTCAGATTAAGAAATGAGCCCCGTTGTTCCCCCGCTCTCATTTCCACGGCTTTAGCTGCTGAATGCCCTTGTTGCCTGCTGTTGAGCGACGTTTGCACATCAGCAAAAGGAAACGCTTGACTCTGGAACTGCTTCACTCTGTCACCTGAGCTTCAGAGTTTATTGGCTTTCGTTCAAAAACTTCACTCTAGCTATAAATTAGTCTCGCCTAATATAATTGCGCAGAACTCAGAAAGTCTTCTCTGAGCTTTCTTTAAAGCCTCGATTCATTCCATAATTGTATTGCAAAGTCTTTAAGGAACTTGGGAAATTGTCTAGAATAGCACTGGCTTTCCCTTTTATGAATTGTTATGGTAAAAGTGTGAAAATTGCATGCTTTCTATGAAAGGCTATATTTAAAGATTATTTTTGTTTCCCCCGTGTCTTGATTTATCCCAGAATTCTCATATACTTAAAAAATATAAAGTCAATATTTTCCCCAGAAGCAGAAGGTTTTAATTTGTGGAAAGAATTATTTGCAAACACAAACTCTCGGGGACCGTCGAGGCTAGAAAAGCTAAAACGCAAACTCTCTGTATTCGGTGTATTTCCTGGCCGGCTGCTTGCTGGGTTGTGCGAGTCCAGACCCCAGCACACTGTGCACGTCGGTTCAGCGGCACTTTATTTACAGGTGACTTCGCACACTGCTGGAGCTGATGCCACAAACACCTCTTCAAAGCCAGCGGAAAGTTTCCCACCTGCTTCAAGAGGATCTGCTCTGGGCTCCCAGGACTATATATGCAAAGATCTTAGCAGGAAGACTGGTAGAGGGTGTTTAATGGGATTTTTTACATCCCTGAAACTCCTAATATCACCGGGTCTAAAGCGGCTACGGCTGTCAGGGCACACCTATGGGAGCCTTTAGGTCCTTATATATCTTTACAGATCGTTCTGTCCTGGGGAAGGAGGATTTAGACAGTCTCCAGGTTAATTTTTGACATGAAAGTCTTGGGCTTCATGTTGGCTTAGTGTGGAAAGGACAGCCTGTGTGATACTGGGTCTAAATTAATTCAGGGCTGTTTGGATGCACAAGCAAAGTGGTCTGGCCTCATCTCTGCTATCACCAAGCATGGTTCAGTCTGATCCTCCTCTCTGTTAAAACTGATGCGGTTTTATCAGTGTAAACCCACCACGATGGACAGTGACGTGCAGCATGAGCCGAGTGCAGAAGCACAAAGCTGTGCATGGAAAGGCTGAGCCCTGGCTGCTCTCTAGTGTAAAAAAAAACCCCAGCACCATAGACCCTGTGACTGCGTGTTAAATCCTCATGAAAAAAAAAAAAAAAGAAAAGAAAATCCAATACCACAATGTTTGCCACTGGCAGGAGAGAATGAAACACTAACCCACTTCCATGCTGCTGATGCTCCTGTAATCAGTGCTGTCCTAAAAGCCATTCAAGCACCAGACTGGCAGGATCTGTGGGATGGGATTAGTCCTCAGGGCCAAATCACCTCTTGTACAGAACAACAACCTTCCCGTCCAGTACCACCTGAGCAATAACACTCAGAGTCCCGAATCGCTCTTCTCTGGCTGTGCTGTACAGGACGGTGACAATGTAGGTGCTGTCGGAGCGTGAGCTCCCATCAGAAATCTCTGCCTGGACCCCATCGCCATGAGGGCATCCCTGAGATATCTCTCATCTGATGGATGGGACGATGGGGCAGAGACACCCGCTGTGAGTCACCCAGTCCTCAGAGGTACCACACCTTCACAGTCCCCCACGGGGGTGACACTGACCTTCCCAGCCCCATCTTGGTGGCCATGGGGGGTCCTGCCCTGCCCAGGCACCAAACCTTCCTGGCTCGCTAAAGATGATGCACTTTTCACCCCAGCTTTCTCTTACCCCTCTGTTGCCAAAGGTGATTTTAATTCCAGCCAGAACATGAAGCATTAAAAATCACACAGGGTTTTTGCAGGACACAGAAGACATAGCAAATGCAGGGATGGGGCTTCACAAGCTCATGAGAGACAAATGGAAATTTATGTAAATGAAGTCACACTTCTGGAAGGGAAAAAAAAAAAAAGCAGCTATCAGCCTCTCTCAGTCAGCTCAACAAAAATCAGACTTTGCGTGAGACTAGAGAATTCAGCATGATGTGAGTTTTCTTCTTCCTTCCAAACAGGAGCGTGGGAGAGACACGGGGGGAAGGGACCAGAAAAATCAAGTGACACAAAAGCAGGAGCCAGTTCTTGGTCTTGCGATGCTTCCTAAATCTTCTGTATGGAAAACTGCTCCCCCAGCTCTGCTGAGCTTCATGCTGATGTGATTTGCTTTTGCCAGTTCGTGCCTCCAGTTATTGGGCTGCCGTGGTTTCCCTGGGTTACCACTAAAAGCAGACATCAGCTCGCTCGCAACGGGGATGGAGGAGATGAGCATAAAACTTCACCTTGGGTTTCCCCAGAGGGCTTAAATGCGTCCTGTAAATCAGAAGTTTGCCAAGGTTTATACTTTTGTGCTCCAAGGTGACTTCTGGACCAACAGACTCAAAGGCCACTTTGGAAGAAGATGGTTTTTCAATCCCTCCTACAAGCCCAGACTTTTATCTTCTATGTATCTGAAGGGGAGGAGGGGAAATACTGCATCCGTTACAGGCATTTTCAGGTCACCTTTGCTGCCAGCAAAACCTACAGCTGACTGTTCCCCTGGTCAGTGCGTGGCTCTGAAGGGGTACAGAGCTGTTATTGAGTGTTTGAGGTTGCTTTAGGAGGTCTTGAAGCACTCAAGTGGTTAAAAGTAAAAAAATTAGGCTAAAGGCTCTTCCTGGAGGTACAGTAGGAAGTTGAACACCTCCACTGGAAGTATTTATAATAAAAAAAAAGCCAAGAACCAGAACTATTCATAATATTTTCATTGAAAGAGTTTTGATGAGAAAATGTTCCTTTACTGCGATTGTAAAAGATTTCTGAACATGCTGATTGTGTTTTTCCTCAGGCCGCTTTTTTTTCTAAATAAGTAGAAAAATCCCACAAAGCAAATGAAGCATGAGACGCCGGTCACAGCCTCACGGCCTGTGCTGCATCACACCGGCGTGTCCCACAAAGCGGCAGCTGGAATCCCCTGGCAGCAGGAACCAGACCCTCAGAGTGGGTGTGGGGAGCAGATAAGATATAGGGATAATTTTAGCCCTGGGTTATGACACATTGCGGAGATGTTCCCTGATAATTGAGGTGACAGCAGAGTCAAACTCCTGGTGTCTGTCAGTGCCACGTCTCCAGAGACACAGCCCCTTCCAGCAGTGAGCTGGGATGCTCAAGAGCAATTTTTCCACCTTCCTCTTCAGGATTGTGAGAAGGATGGTTAAAACAGAGAGAAGTGTGGATGATGGTGAGCCGGCAAAACCTCACCTGGACCGACTAAGCTTCTCTCATACTTCATTTCTCCGTGGCAGGCCTGTCTGTGGGCTGGGAAATGCGATGAAATGGCTGTCAGCCTTTTCGTTTTCTGCTGCACGGAGGATTCTCAGTGCAGAGACTCTCCTCCAGTCCAGCCACCCCTTGAGGACATGCCTGGGGAAATGGTTGAGAGACTCAAAAACTATCTCAGGAGGAGATTAGTCTTGCTGGTTTCCTGGAAGTGATGACGGAAAGGACTGAGGATGCAGGGTATCGTTTGATTTGTGGTTTTGAGCAAATCAATTAAACCACATAGCTGGGATTTAACAATCTACCACATTCTGGTTCACCTCATTTCCAATGGAAATGAAAAGTAAATTATCCTCCCCCTGACTGTGGAGGCGGTATTGTTAGCATATGTCAATCAGAAAAGCACATTCTGCTACATCAACATTCGGCTGCCAAAAAATCTTATTTGACTAAATGTACTTTACAAAATTACCAGTTATCTCGCTCAGTAGCTGGAATTAGCATTTTTTTTTAACCACCCAGTGGATAATTTCAACCTTTAATAAGCATGATGCTGCATTCCTGGGTATGGCAACCTGTGGAAGACAAAGCAGGACAGGGCAAGGCACATGTCAGCGGCATGCCAAAAGGAGCACTTGGCAATGGCACTCATGTTTGATGTTCACAGGATGTATCTGACGGAAATCCAAAGGTTTTTTTTTTCCCCCCAGAAAATAAATTAGCATCTAATTAAACCTCGTTTTGCATAGCTTTCTAAATTTCTGTGCTAAGTATCTAGCGGTTATCAGCTAAATGCCATTCCTTAGATACAACAGGGCAGGAGAGGTCTGTGTTTGTGAGTGACGGAAGAAGGCAACAACTGGTTTTGTTAGCCAGTACCTGGTACAGTGAGGAACGTGGAAACTGAAAAACTGAAGCCTAGAAAGGGAATTCTGGATATTTTTGAGGACTTCTATTAATTTCAGAGTGTATTGGCATTAGATTCTAATAGAAAAACTTTCCTCCCTCAGATTCATTTAATAAATATCTAGATCAAATGTGCAGGAGGAAATTTAAAAGTGTACGGAAGTGGGAGAATAAACTAGAATCTGAAATGCTCGAGTGGGTATCCAGAACTAGTGGGGACCTGTTCTGCAGGATATGGATGCTTGTTCTTTTTTTTCAGGTAAGGGCATCCTGGTGTAGGAACACAAATCCTGGATAAATAGGAATAGGGCCAAGTGCGTAAGCCTGTGTGTGAATTTGGGGCTGTAACAGTGTACTTGAGCCGGAGCTCAAACTTTACACATCGCCAGTTTTAACTCAGGCAGCTTTGCCTGTTATGTTTTATTTCTGGTGGCTGCTATCTTAGGCAGGCCTGACAGCATGACGTGGTGTGACACGGCCGTCACCCTCGGATGGAGGCGGCAGTGACGTGGATGGGCAGCACTAGGTGTCCTCTGCAGGCTCGCTGCGCGGCTGCATGTGGGTATGGTGGGATCCTGCATCCCCGCAGGGTCCCCTTGCACCACCACACAGCACGACACAAAACATGCTGCCTTGGGACTCCACCCAGCTGATGGACCCAAACGACCCTCGCCTTGCCTCGTAACCAGGAACAGTATCACAGAATCACAGAATCATCTAGGTTGGAAAGGACCCTGGAGATCATCTAGTCCAACCGTTCTCCTAGCACTGAGAGTTCCCACCTACAGCATATCCTTAAGTGCTAAATCGACCCGACTCTTGAACACCTCCAGGGGTGGGGACTCCACCACCTCCCTGGGCAGCCCATTCCAAAGCTCAACAACCCCTTCTGAAAAGAAATACTTCCTGACATCTAGACTAAACTTTCCCTGGCGCAACTTGAGGCCATTCCCTCTTGTCCTGTTGCTTGCTACTAGGTTAAAGAGGCTCAAACCAGCTCTCTGCACCCTCCTGTCAGGGATTTGTAGAGGGCGATGAGGTCTCCCCTCAGCCTCCTCTTCTCCAGACTAAACCCCCCCAGTTCCCTCAGCCGCTCCCCGTATACGACATGTGTGTAAATATCTGATGGAGAACCAGGTGATGGGACATTGTATCTCATAATTAACTAGATGAATAACCAGAGAAAAGATATCAAAACCCAACTAGTGTTTTTTTTTGCTTTAAAATATTCTGAGAAATAACAACAAAACCCTCTGGTTGTTATTACACTATAAGCCCTGTACCTCCTCCATCCAGCTACAGGTGAGTATGGATTCCATACATCTAATCCAAGGTAACAGAGTGTGGTGGTGGGAATTGCTCTCTCCCAAACAGCCTCCCCGTTCCCCTCTAGGAGCCATAAGGGTAGACCAGAGAGACAGAAGCCCCTTCACTCTGCCCAGCGAGGCCTTTTCAGTCTTAAATATCAAACCCAGACATTTCAAGGAAAGGTTACAGTGATGTGAAACATTGCTCACAGGCACAGGTATCTGATGTCAAAATGTTGCGATCAGTTAGGAATTAGAGAGGCAAACGGTGAAGCTGCGTGGGGCCGGGGAGGATGGACGGCAGTCACAACAGCTAAACCTCTGGGAGTCAGGGCAGTGATGCGGGTGTGAGCCTCACCTAAACACGGAGACAAGCAGGACATCAAATGTGTGTCATTCAGGGGAAAAGAAAACAAAGAAAAGCCTCAAACGCCGGCGCATCCTGCCCAATCCATCTCTGATTAAATAACTCAGCAGGTTTTGCTGATCTCAGCTGGCATTAGTCACAGGAGCTCGAACTGGCCAAACCTGTGTCTTTTAGACCTCTGCAGGGGTCCTAGATTTCAAGTTTTGGACAGGGTCTGGGACTAGGGGACTGCAGGTATTGTTGCTTAGGTGAAGAAAGAGAGCACACAGGTCTGAAGACAAACTATCAGATTGGAGATGATGAACGCTCCCAAGTGGCCGGACTAGGTGCTGTCCCCGTGATGCCACTGCCCTGCAGCCATTAATGCCAGTGAGACCGGTACTCAAATAATTGCATGGCATGTGAGCAGCTGTTACTGACACATCCATTTACTGGCCTTATTCACTGAAGGAAAACCCCTCAAAAGCAACTCAGAGGACAATTAAAAAGACTTGTGCATGAGCTCCGGCTGCTTGCTGCCATTCCAGCATTTCAGGTTTTGTATCGGTAGATATTTCGGTCAGAAGAAAATGCGTGTTGCTACAGGGCTACATGTCTGCGCTGTACTTGGACATCCGCAAGGTGCGAGCACCTGCAGCCTACAGCAAACCTGGACTGGTTCAGCCCAGCCTGGTAATGCACGGAGACCACTCGCGGGCTAGTGGTCCTCCCCTCCCTCTGTGCTGGCTGGGTGCCTCCAATGTCGTTTCCAACTGGCTAACACCAGACACGAACTCTTCCAAAAGGCTTAATTTAGCTCCAGCACTGAGATCAGAAGGAAGATCTGCTTAAACTCTGTTTTCATTAGCATTTTGTGTTTGCTCCAATGTAGTGATGCTTTCCTGGTAACTTGCCTTCTCTCTTTAGCTCCGTGACCATCACGAAAGAACGAGTGGTCAGTGCGGATTAGTGTATTAAGAATAACCAATGTGCAACATTTTCAAGCCTGTGTGTGGTCCCACATTGATGAACTATAACACAGAGGAGCTAATGATCTTGAGAAGTTAAGTTAATCACATACTCTGCAGGACTTAATCAGATACAGAACAGATGGAAATAAATCGCATACTGACAAAAAAATCCATCATATCTCTATAACAAAAACATTCCACCAGCCTTCCCATTCATAAATCTCCCTCCACGGAGAAAACATTTGTTCATAAAAAACAACATCTGATGCAGAACAACTGAAATAGGTCCCTCGCTCATGATGGGTTGGCAAAGATGTCAGAGCACTGAATAATGGTGGCTTGACTGGGTACTTGCAGAGATCATTTAACCTCATTTCTGTGCATAATTACAATCCTGTGGCCTGACGTATTTTCAGATTTATCATAAGTAACAGCAAAAAGGTATGATTCATACATAAGAGTTTGATATAAAGCTTATGATTGGTAACTGTACGTAAGGGTAACACCTATGTATCAAACCCCCTGGGGACCTCAGAGCTCTTCATTACCCTGCTAAATGCCAGAGAACATTCTTCATTATAAGTATTCAGAAGAAAAAAATCTCCTCCTTTCCTGATCTTTGGGCACAAGTCTCAAACCTGAATGCTTCACCTGATTCCAAAGCCCAAAGAGAGAGCAAAGCTGTGAAATTCAGGAAACCCTGGAAATAATGGACTGAAGAATGGGCAAATGGGAATATTTTAAGGTTTGCCACCTTAAACTGTGTTGCAGAATGCCATGTTGTACATCCTGGATATTCAGCTTTATCACTCAATAAAACTGAAGGATAAAAGAATGTTTATTTAGAAAAAGGAGTAAACCTGTTACCAAAACCCCCTAACTCCAAACAAAAAAAAAACAAACCCAAAACACCCAAATCCTCATGGGGATAACGCTTGATGAAAATGATGGATTTTGGGGTCTTGTACATCTCACTTAATCTAGAGCCTCCTGCTACTGATTTAAGAAGGAAATGTGGAAGCTAAAATAGAAAAGTTTTGGCCCTGGATGGTTGTTGCCTCCCTCCACCTGGTGAGGGAGGAAGGAAGAAGTGACAGAGAAACTGTGGTGATCCTCCATCTTGTCATCATTAAACCAAAGCATCAAATCTTACCCCATTTTTCCTTCAGGATATCTTCCATCTTTTTTTTTTCTGCAATTGGGTACACTGAGCTACAAGGTAAATTAATTAAATTTACCCGGTTTTGCTTGCAAACGAGAATAAAGTCAATCTGTATGCTGCCACTTCACTGGCCTCAGCTTTGCTCCTCAGATCTAGTTATCATAGCACTATTTAGGGCAATATTTTTGGTTGAACAAGAACTCAGTGAATATTGTTCTTGATTTTCCCTTTGAACGTGCAGGTTTTTGTTACTATTTCCCCCTCACCCTCCCCGGCAGCTATATTTTACTGAAGGGGAAATAAAACTTCAGCTTCAAATGACAGGTTGGAAATACGCGTTAAATAATTCACCAGTGCAGATAGTTCTCACTATCTACTGGTATTTTGGTTCATACATGTTTTTGCCAAAGGGATATTGTCCATTGCCTATCACAATATATTTAGTTTTCTCCAGTTCTGCTGCCTGTCAGCTCTCTAAATAATTGAATAAATGTTTATACAGTGCCTAATGCTCCTGACATTTGAGTAATCCTAATCCAGATTTTGCTGTATTTTTGTGTCTCTCCTCTTGCCTATCTTCTCTTCCATGGGCATTGCACAAGCTGTGGGGGTTCACGTGGTGGACATTCATCCAAAGAAAGTGCCTTTATGGCTTGGTGCTTTCCCTGGCACAGCCTGATGCTCTCCGCTGACGATACATAATGACATCCTTGTCAAAACCAAGGAAGTCAACCTCTTTCCTACGCTGTTATCCACGACTGCAAGCACTCAGCATATCCTATGCTCCTGCTCCCACTGTGTGGGTTTTGCAGCCTGGAACGGGTGCAGGAGTGGCAGCTACCGCAGCCTTAATGAGAGCACAGACTACCCGTGTGTCTTAGGGGTGTATCGCCATGCAAATAAATCACAGCAGCTGATTTTGTGAGCCAGTGCCCAGATCCTTGCTTCTCTAACATCTGCTTGTTATTCTGTACAAGTTTGGGTCATGCTTGGGATAGTTGTCATGAATGAGAGTGTTATACTTGGATATTCTCTCACAGATGATGTCAAAAAAAAAGAATCAAACCATGGTGACAGTCAATTATTCCCCAACTTTTCTTGTTCTGGTGATCCCGAATCGTTTCATCCCTGATAATCGCAATGGATGGCTTTTGCCTGCTTGGGTATGAAGTCACCTGCAGGGAGCACACCAGCGTGAGGATTTCTAGTCAGTGTTTTAGGAGTAAAATAAAGCAAAAAGCACAAGCATGGGAGTATAATAAGCAAAGATTTCTAACTGCGAAGAGCAGTAAACAGTTAAACAAGTGGCGCTTGCTTTCTTTCTTCCCACACTCTCTTGGTAGATGGATCATGACAGAGAAAAATGTGGGCCTGCTCTGCTCACGTGGTGACAATCAAACTGCAGTTTTACTCTCGGCACGTGGCCACATGGCAGCCAAGCCCGGCTGTGCAGGAGTGGGGTGCTGGGCTCCCCTCTGCTGCCGGCGTCCCGCCTGGGTCTGGGCAGGGGGACTCCCACGCTGGGGCCAGAGCGTGGCTGGGCAAAGCTGCAGTGACCTCCCCCTCCTGCTCCTCATGGGGCAAAAAATGGGGATGCAACCACCGGCTGGATGACAGACGAGCACACACTCATTAGAGTGCAGGGTAATTAATAGATCAGCTCCATCCCCCAGGACAATGCTGAAGATTTAAGATAGAGACTTTGCTATAAACCAAGCCAGCTACTAAAGCCTTCAGCCTGATGCATGAACACTACAGAAGGATTCAAAGGAGAGTTAATTTAAAAAAAAAAAACAACCCAACAAAAAACAACCAAACCAAAACCAAACAAAACAACAAATGGAAAGAACAAATCATTCTCCTGTTGAAAACCACATTCTGGTTTCGCACGTTCTGGCGTGTGAAGTGGAGGTAAATGAGGGTAAGAGGTGCTACAGGTGTCCGAGAGACACGTGAGATCATGCAAAGAATGATTTGTCCAGTGAATTCTGCTTCACAATCAGATTTTTCTGAAGCTATTTGTAATATCTCACATATGCTGAGAAGTCACATTAATACAGCCTGTAAAATAACAGCTTGTCTGCTTAAAATAATTAGTAGTTGACAAATGGATTGAATTTTAAATCTATGAGGAGCTTTGGTTAGCACTAATAAATGTTGATTAAGGTAGCAATTAAAATCTAACAATCTCTCTGGGGGTCTGAACTTTAAAGCTGAAGTTTGGAACATTCCTTAATTTACAGAGAAAACGCTACAGTTCCTCCCCAAGTTGCATTATTAAGCAGTGGCAGTGAGGATCTTCTGTCCTTAATTTTTTCCCCATTTACACAAATTAATTGCAGCCCAAAGTAGTGCCCCACAGCCAGGGGCAGCAACCAGCACCTATCGTAGACTGACATAAGAACCTTGGGGCAGCAGTGATATTTAGCAGTGCGAGGTTTGAGCTTTCTCTCAAGTAAGTTAATGCTGTAAGACTCTTTTGAAGTCCTTATTTCCACGGCAGTCCTGCCCAGGAGGCAGTACCCGTCCCTCTTCTCATCAGGCTTTGAAGTGGGCTGGAGAGATCTCCATCTCTTCTTCAAGATGTTCTGCTTCGGAAATGTAGCTGACCCCTTGAAAACAAGCAAGGTCAAGTAGCCCTGAGTGTGCGCTCATCTCCCCTGAATCTCTCTCCTGCTGCTCTGAGAGACCTGACTACACATCTCTTAATCAGGGTGATTGGATGAGCCACCAAGAAAACATGTTGACTAGGTAGTGTCTTAAGGAAGACTAAAATTATCTCACTCTGCCGTGCTTGAGCAGCGGGACCAAGGCAAATCATGAAGCATATTTTTGTTTATAGACTTGCTTTGCTGATTTATCGTCACGCGACTATTCATGAAGGTCTCAGGTTCTCTATGATCTCACTAAACCTGAGAAAATTTCCATCGCTTCCCTGCAGTTTTCTATTTTTGAAGGAGAAAAGCGCATTTCTATTTCACAGAGCACCTCTCTCATGCTGGCCAAATCCTGTTGGTTTTTTTTTCCACTCTTGCTGTGGGCAAGACATAAATCGAACGCAAACCCAGATTTGTCTTTCTTCCTTTATCCCACGCTGTGTGCCCCCCCATTAATTACATTTCATTGCCCAGTTCATAAGCTGAATGCCAGCAGGACAAAAATAGGAATGCAGCGTGAATTGGGAGCACCTTGGTCCTCTCACATTCCCAGTGTGGATGGGAGTGCATTGGTACATCCACCCTTCTGGGGTAGCTTTAATTACTAGATGTGTCATTATATCGTTATATTACAGTCTATTATTTTTTTTCAGGTCTGTACCCGCTGACTTTGGGAGCAGCTGAAATAAGGTCTTTTTTCCTGCAGGCTACTTGCAGTGGCTGTTACTGAATAAAGAGACCAGCAGAAAATTTGTTCGCGCCCATCGTAGTCGCTGTGTTCAAATCCAAGGGGTTGGTCCTGGGAAAAATCAGGGAGTTCAGGAGGAAGCTGTGTCCTCTTCGCCTCCCAGACCTCCTGCTCAGGAAGGTGGCTGCTCCTCGGTCCTCCCCCCTGCCCCAGCATCCTCTGGGAGATCTTGGACAGCTTCTCATTCTGGGTGGGACCTTTAACAATCTGCACAGTTTTTAGGTGTTGTCTCAGCCCAGGCTGTGTGATCTGAGCGTAGCTGTGAGTTTCTCTGCAGCACTCTCTGTTCCTTGGTACATATGCAGAGACCATGCATTGCTAAGGATATTTACAGCAAGAAGGAAAGGGAAGAAATCTGTCCAGAGGGTGGGAAAAAAAAAAAGCCCATTCACTCTCAGTCGATGTGTGTATCACTTTTTTTTTTTTCCTTTTCTGTGTTGTAAGGATGAAATACAAATGGCTCAGATAAACGCAGAAAGAGACAAAAAAGAAAGCATGATAGCTGGGGATGCTTGGAGCTATTTTTTTCTTCAAAGAAGCCTTGAGAACTGGATGCAATTGTGCGTTTACATTCGAGTGAGCCATTTCAACGCCTGAAGCTTTGACAGGTCACTCTCCACGCAAGATGGACGCAGGGGTTGAACCAGGCAGGAGCTGGAGCCACAATGGGCACAAGACCTGCAACGAGCATTGTCTTGGCTAGTTTGGCACTGCAGTCGTGGGGCTTTCAGGGAAAAGAGCAGCTGCTGCAAGAGGTTCTGAGGTGGACACAGTCGTTCTGGACATCTCCATCCACAGCCGGTACCACCTTCCACAAGCAGGGGTGTTAAAGCTGGCTGAGATGGGTCTCCCTCTGCTGCGAGAGGCGCTCAGGGCTGCTGTGCAGACATCACCTACAGTCTCAAAACATTATCGGATGGGAAACCATGAGCTCCCTAAGAGAAACTGGGGTGATTATTCACGCACAGACTTCCAGACTACTTAAAAGGGCCTATTTAATATTTTTTTTTACAGTAATACTATGCACTCTGCTGCTCTTACTGTAGAATTACAGGTGTCAACCTGAGGAGGGAGGGCATGTTTTTGGAGAAAAGTCATTTTGCCAGGGAGATGAGACCAACAGAGGGGCTTGGCAGAGAATTTGCATCTCCAAGGAGCTCAGAGGATATACTGCTTTCAGGCTGCTGACCTGCTGCCTCACAAAACCCTCAAGGTAAACCTGCATGTCAATACACCTGGAGTAGGGACAGTATGAAAGTACAATTTGTCTGAAGTGACGAGCAAGGGAAGGTGACGGCAGAGAGAGAAGTCCCAAATCCAGTCTAGATAGAGAGGGAAGCAGCTATGAGAGCCATCATACCCTGGTGACAGTGTCTCCGTTGGCTAGTTAAAACCCGCTGCACTGAACAGGTCAGGTCTCAGTGAGCTGCAGGTCCAAAGCTGAACCGGACAGCTGGAAAGTCACTATAACCCCAAATCTGCAGTCCTTCAGAAAACGATCCCAAGGCAAAACATATCAAGAAGGTCATGGCTCTCTACTGCAAACCATAGCAAAGGCAAGTCGTGATCTCATTTCTATTTCTCAAAATTTTTGATTTTTTTTTTTTTTTTATTTAAACTGAAGTGCAAAGTGAACATGTGGGACCAAACGCTATCGCATAAGACTGCAAATGAGACTAATAGGCCAAATGTCAGGCCAAATTGTTCCTGGTGTGGCTGCTGAGGAGACATTACAGAGTACAATCGTTATGTAACCTACTTTGCTTTAAGGCACAGTCCAGCTACCAGATGACTGGCATGAGGAAGATGTTTTGTCTGTGGGGTGGTTTCTTTCCTGTTATAAATTTCTTTGGACCTCACCCCAAAGCATCTGGCTGTAGCCAGCATTTGAGATTGGCTAAAAGTTTGATGGATGAGGCAAATCTGAGGTGCTGGGTTAATTAACTCCCTGGATTCTGTATGGAGCTGTGGCTGCCCGCAAAGATATAAATTGCTATTCCTTAAATTAAGATTCTGATTGCAGGTTTAGAAAAATCTCCATTTCCCCATGGCACTTCAAACTCCTGCATAGCAATTTGCAGCCTGTTAAGAGTAGGGTTGTTTTTCAGATTTAACCTTTCTCAAAACCACAAGCGTCCATGGAGGAATGGCTGAAAACTTGGGCCAAGAAGCCGAAGCAGAAACCACCTTCCAATGCCCTGACTTCTGCGATGCAAGAATCAGGAGCTAATCTCTGCGGGTCCCCAGTAATTCATGGTCCTGTTCAAGGACCTGAGTGGGGCTGCTGGTAACATCCCCCTCTGCTCACAGAGACATTGCAGCTGACGTTGCTGGTGCTTGCTTATGCTGGCCTTTGCTATGTCTTAAACTAAAATAATTTCCTTCTTTAAGCACAAGAATTTCAGTGCAAAAATTACTGCTTTTATCCCTCAGGCAGGCTTCCCAGACAAAAGATTGAGTCTCAGGTAAAAACCATTCCTCTCCAAACAGTAATGGAGGCAGAGTCCTTACAGAAGAGGAGGTGATTTAGCAAGATTAAATAATCACAGTGTCATGAGTGCAACCAGGATTTCCCTGTTAATTACCTAACTGGTTAATTAAGGGGCTATTTTTTTATTAAAATTAATTCTCATCTTTGTAAAATACATGACTTAAAAAGGGGATGTACAGGAATGTTTATCACTGATGCCCTAAGATGCTAATTCCCAATGTTATGACTTGTAATCAAGATTAATTTTCTCTGACTTATCCTCCAAAGGAAAGACTTTACACCAGTTTTGACATTTAAATTACCTTAGATTTGCAAGTCCAATATCGTCATAAATATTCATAGCCAAGAATTGAGTATTTAGTCTTTAATTTTTTTTTTTTTTTAATTTTTAGTTCACTTCTAAAAACTGGTTCCAGAACAAGCACAGAGGAATTAAGCACCTTTTATGCGGAGCACAGAGAGCATCTGGCTTTGCTACCCCAACAGGGAACTGACACGTTACGTTTCTGTTTGGTGCTGCTGTTGATCAAAATTTGTTGGCGAAATCATCCTCTGATTTTTTTCCTCACATCTATGTGCAAAAAGCTACTTTTACGTAGAAGTTATTGGACGGCACTGCCATTGTTTTAGCATGTGTCGTGCCCTTTACTGCATGAAGTGAGTAAAGGTCAGCACAAAAGCCATGAAAGCAGCTCTCCAGGCAGCTGGCACAAACCGCTGCTCTGTGCCATAGCGGCACCGTTGTGTCTGGTCTCTCCTCTCGGGCAGGCAGAGCATTTAGGCTTTCCCAGTTTTACAAACAGAAGATGCTTGACTCCCCCTGAATGCCGTCCCTGTGAGCGCAGACCCCAGCTTGGCACGGGCGAGATCCCTGCTAAAAAGAGATGCCTGCCCGAGGATTTGCGAAAAAAGCATCTTTTTGGTACATCCTGGCTTTTACCCTGTGAGTTCACTTGTATGTATTGACCCTTCCCTGGCTCCAAGCTTGTGCCCAGGGTGACGGTGTGTCTGCCTAAGCAAATACCACAATTTGCTGCCCACAAATACCCCAGTTAAACCCAGCAGGCTCCGGGTGAAGGAAGGATCCCCGTGCCCTCTGGCAGTCACAGCAAGGTGTGCGCCTGCTGCTCTTCTTCAGCCACCCCATTCATTCAGTCTCCTTGGCACCATTTCAGTGACGAAGGAGAGAGCTGCGTTGCTTCATGTGGGGACTGGCAGCCTCTCAAGGGTGATGTGCCAAACCCCGTTCATCTTCCCCGTGCAGAGGTTCAGCCGCTGGCAGACACCCAGGTGAGAAACAGGAGAGGTGAGATGCTCCAGCCCCTGCTGTTGCTGGTGTGGGTCTTTCTGGTGGCCAATTTCTGTCTCAAAATGTTGCAGAGATACTCCATTTTTCTCTGAGGAATTTCCTGAGAATGTGAGTCAGCGTGGGATGGGAAGAGGGACAGGATCAGCCCATACATCGAGGAGAGGGCTGGCTCTGCTCAGAGCCTCACAGCCAAGAGCTGACAGGTACTGCCAGGCAAGTCCCTGCACATGTCAGTCTCAATAAAGGGCAAATTGACTTCCTAATGAAACATTCTCCTTAACGCAGTGACTGATGACTTCTTCAGGGTTGGGTTTTTTTTATATCTGATACCTTTCAAATGCAATTAATTTCTCTAGTCTTTTTTGTTCCTCCAACAATAAGGCAGGGACGGAGAACCAGCACTATTACTATTCACTTCTCGAAAACATTTCTGTTTGCAAAAAGGCTAATAAACCCCAAGATTCACAGTGACCCCTCCTACCCTCAAACCAAGGAATTCATTTTAAGCATAAACACCTACTTCTGAGACAGCCACTGCTCGTGCTTTAACTAACACAAGATGGAACACGACACATTCTGCTTTTATGGCACACCAGGGTACCCCCCAGATGTACCTCTGCTGCCAGGCACCCACGGGTGTCAGCGTCCTTACCTTGTGTCAGCACCTTAGCACCACAGGGACCAAACTGCATCCCATTTGCTGACCTCCTAACAGGCAAGTTACACTCTGATTTTCTGATACGTAACTGAGGTGTCTGCTCCTGAGATCAAAAAAGGATCTGCTTGCCCTGGAACTCACCAAGATCTTTTGTTTGCTTTCTTGTTTTTCAGTTCAGTTCAGTTCAGTTCAGTTTAGTTCAGTTCAATTTTAAGAAAAGATATTTTCTCTGCCTCCAAAATCATGCCTCACAATGGATGAAGGACTCACTTGTAATATTATTTACCTCTTGCAGTTGAAATGAGACTCCTTGCAGTGAAGCCCCAAGGTGTTAGAGGGGTGACCTATTCAGTTGGGATCTGACTGCGGCCTTAGAAAATGAGCCCTCCCAATGCTGAAGATGTGAGGAAGGTCATAAAGGATCTGGGATGTCAAGTTAATGTCTCTCTCTGCCAAAAGTACTGAAAAATGTCATCATTTGGTGGGGTGATGTTCCCTGTGGTCAACACCTAGGACTAAATTGAGTGCAAGGACAATGAATTAAAGTCCTTCCAGATTCACTTTCCACAAAGGACCAGTCATGAAAAGGATAAGCATCAAAACTGGTGAAGATTAAGCTCTTCAGCTCTGAGTTGTTTTGAGAAACTCCACTTGAATCACAGTGTTTAGAGAAGACACGTAAGAAATCTTGGACTCTGTTCTCCCAAATAACTCACTGCAACGCAGCAAAAGATGTTCCTGTGTCACTCTGGTAGAAAAAAAATTATGACAGCAGCCTGAAACATCTTGATTTCTGATTCAGTAAAAACTGAGAGTCTTTTAAGTGACAAGTTCTCATATTAAATAAACCCATCTAATGGAAGATACTTCGGTAATTGCGATATTTTAGTTTCAGCCTTTTAAGTGCAGAGAATTCTCATTAGCTCTCAGTATCAGGTAGCGCAATGAATTTTTGTGGAGAGACAATAGCAGACATGCGCTGAAACGGTGGAAGTACGTTTAATTTATTCTGTGTTTTATGGACAAAGACATTAAGTGATTCATGAAGCAAAATTGTCCATTCCCTTCCGGTCACAAGAAAGATTTTATTATTCCTGCTTTTCAGGTAAAATAAATGGAGGAAGAAAATAACTAGATCTGATCTAAACCGCTTCTTCACAAGAATTTTCACAATGACTTTCTCTGTTTTCTAGCAAGGTTTGTTTTTAAATGAAGCATTCATGTGACCCCGGGAAGTCTGACTTTCCATACCTCAATCTAACTCCCGTGTGATACTGCTTTGACTAAAGGCAATAAAAACATCCACAGGGGAGCTGAAATGTCAGGCTGGCAGACCGAGTACACAGATATTATAAATGAATAAAGCAAAATTGAGATTTCAGGAAAAAAAAAGCATGCCTCTTCACCAATTCCATGGTTGTTTAAAGGAATTTGTGGTACCTTGGAGAAGTGGCTTTTCTAATTGCTGGATGTTGCTAACTCTGAAACCAAGTCATGGAAATTAAAACATCCGCGCCCTCAATCATTCCACTGGTACTCAAAGTGTTGAAAGAGGAGTAGGGATACCCAATCAGGGTGTGCAAGAACAAGAGTGCTTGTTTTACACCAAACTCTGATCTCTCGTGAAGCAACGGGTCGTAACGTCTTGGGCAAGCGAGGCCCAGCAAGGGTGAAATCCTGGGCAAAGCAAGATGAGTGGTAGCACATTTTCCTTCTGATTGTCTCCTATTTTTTTAAGGGGTTTCAAAAATTGGTGTAAGCAAGGATGCAAATGCTCCTTCCTCCATGTCTGATGGAGTTAAATGGAGCTGGAAAAGGTAAAGTTGGTGGGAATGGGAAGCACCAATGTGAGTCATTCCCTCCATTTAGCTTGTATTCAATTACCAGCTCAGGGAGGCATCACTTGATTTTGTTTAAGCTAGAAATTAAATGTTCTCAAGCTTCAAGTCCCTGCCGGGCTGTTGTTTACAATCAACATGTGAGTGACAGAGAAGAGGCCAATCGCCAAAGGCAGATCTCAGCCAGCCTCGAGGATTTGCTGCGCATCGCTTTGTCTCTGCTGCAGACGTTTTCCTTTGGGGATGTTTTAGACGTGCTGTTTCTCCTTGCTTACACAGACAAGGCGCCGCAGCTGGGTTGCCCAGATCCGGACATCTCCAACACCAAAACACATTTCTCCTGCCTTCTCTCATTGTCTCCCTTGACCACCTGAATCTTACAGGGTTTGCTGCTCGTGACCTTCACTTCTCTTTGACCAGATCCAGCTCTATTTGATATTATCTTTTTTATTTGTTCATATAGCAACTTTCCAACCCCAGCCCAAACCACACTGCAATCCCCCTCGGAGGGTATCCAGCCTGGTTTTGAAAATACCTCTCCATTCCTTACAGCTCTTATCCATTTTACCTTTATTTCCTGCACTGCTTAATTTGGAAAAGCACAGCTACAATGACAGGGCTATGCCAACTTTGAGCACTTTATCAGGCCCACAGCTTATACGAGGGAGCTAAGAAGTGTAGGTCACTCCTCACCCACCCCAGACCTGTGGGCAGTAAATCCAGGTCTCCGTAGCTGGAGCTGCTACAAGCACCAAGGCTGTTGGCTCTGCGAAAGCTCTTGCAGGGTAACTGTGAAGCCACCTTCTCTGATCTTTTCTCCTTTTGCATGAAGAAATGGCTTTTTGTATAAACGTGGGCATGTGATATCAGGACCAGCTTTAATTCTAAAGCTAGAGTTCAAACCTAATTCGAGTGCATCAAAATGTTTCAGAGGTGAGGACCTGTCTGGGGTTTGTCAAAAAGGCATTCAGAAGTTCTGCTCTGCTGCACAGCTGTTGGTAAAGCAGAGATCATATAGATGAAAAAAAGAGATTTGTCTGATCTTTAATGATACAGTCAGTCTCGTAACCCGAGAACAAAAATAAAAAGCCTGAACCAAACATAAAGAGGGAGAGGCACCAGCCATTTGAGTGCTATTTGGATTATTATATTTAGAGCCTATTAGAGACCTTATTAAACACTCTTCCTCCAGGATCTCCCTGGCATATACCTGGCACAGAGAAGGAAAAAAATATTTGATCTTTAGCAGTGAAGGAGCAAGAGCGAAGTAAAAAAAAAAAGACACACTGTAAGACAGAGAAATTAACCAAAGTGAATCAAGAGAAAATGCCAAGAAAATTGTGCCTAACTTTTAGGGGACAATTTATTCATTAATTAAAATGCTTAGAAGAAGTGAAACCTGGCTCAGGGCTTGACAAAGCCAAATCAGACATGCTTTGACTCATCGCAGTGAGACGGTGAAAGTTGTACCAAAAAAAAAAAAAAATATTTCCAGTCCAGAAAGATCTATTTGGCAGATTTAAAAGCTATGTTTGTTTAAGGATATATTACACGCCGTCGCCACGTAATGAAAAGCACAGGGATTGAGTAGATGCAAGACTACAAGTTATAAAAACAACTGAAAAATGTCTTTATCCTGGAAGGGGTTTCTAATAATTGAAGCAGTCCTGACTGACATGATTAAGTGAAAGAGCAAATCTTGTGCCCCTTGAAGCCTGATGTTACACCTGTGTTGTCACCTGTGAGTAGCTGCTATACGCACCCTTGCTGCGAAAGCCGACTTTTAGGACCCCCTCCTACAAAATGAAGCCTCTAAAGCAAGTGATAACTGCTGGAGGTCACTGGTTCAAGCTTCAGAAACTCTGGCAGGTCACCCAGGCTGGTGCAAAGGGATGGGGGGTTCAAGCCCGCAGGTAAGAGGATCCTGCCCTTGCTTCAGTCTACAGCAGTTATAGGCAACTAATCTTCTTCTGAGCATGGTGAGTTTGATGAAAAATGAATTTTTGGAAGGAAACCAAAAGTTACTTGAGGATTTATGTTATAATTCAATAAACTATTGACCAAAAAAAAAAAAAAAAAAAAAAGAAAGAAGAAAACGATGGGTTTTCAGCCAAATATGAAGCAAGGTGATTCACCTCAGTTCAGACTAGATGTTTTATTTGCACAGTGCTGTAGGTCAAACCCAAATTAATTGCTTTGTTTATCTCATCCCTGATACATTTCTCAATTCATTCTGCTTGGTTTGACCCAAACATATTTTTTTTTCCTTTGAAAATGAATTATTTCACTACAAAACCACAAACCCCATTGTCCTCCCAAATGCAGGAGGAACGTCTCCAGCGTAGAGGATGAAGGAGAAATAGTGTCTCCAGCCCATGAGTGCTGGAAGCGGGTAACGCGGCTCTTGCCAAGGGAAGATGCATCTCCGCGATCTTCGACCCCAGTTTTCCTGTGACAAGCACCGAGGAATGAGTAAGAACAGCAGGGAGGATCAGTTTCTCCTGTGGCTGCAGCCTGGAGAGACCACACCAGCATCTGGGAAAAGCCAGGGCAGAGATGTATCGCCCTGCTCTGCGCCCCAGGGCTATCTCTGCATTCTGCAGCAAAGCTCTGCCGGGCAATTTCTTTAGAATTAGGCAGAAACATCTCCAGAAGCACATCTATGCAAGTGACAGCTGACTCCTTGGTAATGACAGCTTTAGAGACAATTATGACAGGCAATTGTTTAATAAGAACTGGCATTTTTCATGAAAATTATTATATTGATGAAGCACAAGGACATTTTAGCTTAGAGTCTCCAGCTTTTCAGCCAAGTCTGTCTTGATGGTCGACAGTCCGAACTGCTGTACTCTGACTAATCTGCTCCGGACTGTTCATACACATGGCAACAGCATTGTCTGATGTACCATCAAAATCTAATCAACGAAATCAGGCTGGACACAACTAGTGCCCACTTCAGGCAGGAAACCCACCAGCAGACTTCACAACTCCATCAGACATTGAGGATGAATGTTACAGGTCTCCACGGCCTTCTTTCTATGCAACAAGCCATTGAGGGTCATCCACTGCTCTGATCTCATTCTGAAGCCTGCTTATCCGACACCTCTCCAGGCTCCTAACATCATACAGAAGGACAAGATTTCTCTCAGACCATCAGTGCTTTTATGAGGCTCAGCACAGGTTGTGACAAGAAAACAACCTCGTTTTCAAATGTGAACCAACGGTGTCTTCAGAATATTTTGGCCACCGAAAAAAGAATAAGAATCTAGTTTTGGAAGGAAGAAAGTTCCTCTGGACTGAAACAGAAGAGGAGGAAACTGTCTTTCTTAGTGAAGGGCCCTGAGGAGCCTGGACTATATTTTAGCCTCATGGTTTATACAGAATAAAACTGAGGATCATTATGCTGCCCCGTAATTTGTGTGCTACTTTAAAAGATCTCATATCATGTTACTTTAGCATTTTATGGTGATTTATTAACAGTTTATGCTCATTACAAAGGTTTTTCTACATTATAATTTATTGGGGTATTTCACCTAATGGTGCACATGAGAAATGGGTGGGTGAGAGCGGGACACCTACACCCAACGAGGTTCAAACCAGCTTTGGGGACTGGTCTGCGCCGTAGCTGGATGGGGAGTCCCTGTAGCTCCCAACATGCTTCATTCCCTGCCCTTTCCACTTAGTCCCTTCATCTAACGCAAAGTGTTCATAAATCGTAATTAGTGGCAAAACCAGGCTGTTCTGTTTGCAGGCTCTGTCAGTCAATGAACGATAGAAGCACAGACAACCCTCAATTTCTAAGCGAAGTAGATCATGAAATAAAGAGCAGACAGACCTATTTAGGCGAGGACACAGTAAGTTCATCAAACCAGAGGTGATTATGTCTCATTTTCATGTCAGGAAGCAGCAACAGAGCTTCACTCAAGTATTTTTATTCTTTCTTGAGTTACTAACGCTCACTAGCAGACCAAAAAAAAAAAATAAAGGCTCTTGGAAGATTGGTGTGCAAATGGGATATCTTTCTATCCAGCTGCTGGAAATGCACCAGTTACCTCTGGCAAACAACTGCTTGATTTCCAGAGTTCAGAAAATAGCCTCAGTGTATTTAAAATGCAGCGGATGAACAAGAAAAGCTGTCATAAGGAAAGCCACAAGACAAGTCACAAGCCTGTGGTACATGGAAAGGGGGGGCTGGTCTGGGCTCGCGCTGCCATGAGCAAGGAACAGCCTCAAGCAAATGCCTCCAACTCCGTGGACCAGCTCCGTGCCTGTAAGGCAGGGAAGGATGTGATACATGCCTGAAGGATTCATTATTTCTGAGCTGAGGAGCGTTTCGAATAGATCCCCAACATGTACAAACTGTGCGGCACCACAGGCATATGAACTGACCTCAGCAGAGAAATACTATTTTTTCCAGGCTGATAATCTATCTTGCAGTGAGCCTCGAGGACGTTAAACACTGTACCAGCCACTTGCAGGACTGGGACCAGGCCACGGTGCCTAAAATTTCAACACATTTCTAATGCTTAGAGATGGGAAGAGGCACCAACCCAACCTTCTGCTTCAGCCCTCTTTTCTTAGCATCTCTCCAGCCACAGCCACTTTCTGCCCAGCTCAGGGAAGACTTCTTAGGGAATTAATAACAGTATTAGAAATAGTTTATGAAGGCTTGGTCATTAGAATCTCTGATGCTCATTGTTTTATGACCTCACTGTCCTGCAGAGATTAGAGTCTCCTCCCTCTGGGGGAAGGCAAAGCTCACATCAGCCATGGCTCAGAGTCTCTGATTTACATCGTGCAACAACCAACCCTTCTGGCTGCTGATGTGTGGATATTGGCCTGAAGAGTATTGGAAGGATATTGGTCTTGTCTTGAAAAAAACCTCTGATAGCCAAAACTCATCAAGGATGGCCAGGAGAAAAGGTAAAAATTAGGAGGGGGTGTGGGACTCAAAGAGATCCTGGGGAATCCTCATTCCCTGGCTACGCAAGGGCACACTGAGGTCTAGTCAGACTTAGGACCTGCTCAGAGCAGAGCTTAGCACCAGGCAGGAGTGAGCCAGTCCCAGCGGTTGCAGCCTGCAGTAGCAGCACGTGCCTACGCAGGGACAGGTAGGCACAGCACGGGCAGCCCTCATTTCTGCTCTCCTTAGCTTCTTTTTCAGCCTCCCCTCCCTATGGCTTCAGATTTTCCATCCTTGGCCACACAAGCTCTGTTCTGGGCCTGAAATCAAATATTTGGAGCTGCTACAATCACAGCTCCAGGGAAGGTCCTGTGGGGTTGGAGGATGCAGGTGGGAGCTTGTGATGCGCCCAGGGCAGCCTGGCCAGGGACACTTCTCCTCGTGTCCCCTCCCAGGTGTCTCCCAGTAGCATCAACACACAATGACATAAATAAGCCAGACAGTGCTGACACGTCTTGTACTCTCCCTCTTCATGCTTGTCGAGCAACTCTTGCCATCTTGATGGATCTTTCTCCACAGGCAGCATCAAATATCTTCATTTTCCAGGTATCATCTGGGCTCAGATTAGTCATTCTTGACACGGGTATTTTCCAGCTAACAGATTAAGCTTCTCCTACTGGGCACAAAATATTTGAATGTTATCTTGCAAGATTTAATGAATTGCTTGAAGTTTGCTGTGCACTCAGGCTCCTTTACTCCTGCAAGGAAGGGCTGTTGGTGCAGCTCAGAAGAGGTGGAACAAAAGCTAACTGTGAATTGCTCTGTGTTGGTGAGATGCTGCCAGTCCCTCTCCAAAGGTGGAAGATGGAGCTAGATCCAAACCAGGATAAAATCAACAAATGTGAGCATGGCATTAACGCCTAAAGGCTTGCACAGCTACTGGGAATTGCTGGGGCTAAGGGTTCATCCAGCAGTCTTCAAGCTTTGAAAAATAATTTCCTCCCCCTCCTTTTGGCCAGAGCAGTGATTGCTGTTCACTAGTTCAGACAGTGAAAGAGTGGGACATTTTGGAAATTAATAATAATAATAATAATAATAATAATAATAATAATAATAATAATAGATCCGGAAACATTTCCATTTCTCTCAGATCTTGCTTAACTTGCTTTTAAGGTTTTATTAAGGACACAACTGTTGACAATACAATTATTTCTCTGTGCTGGGAGAGGTAAAGTGAATTGTTACACATGGAGAGAAGGGAGCTGACTGCTCTCATAAATAAGTCAATGTGTTACTCCTGCTAGACTGGAAGCAGGATGACAGCTCTTCCAGAGGCTGGTGCTCTACTTCTCTGCGAACTTCGGTAAACTGAAGTTTGCTAAAAATACCTTACAAAACCACACGTGCTTCAGGGCTACAGAAACACTTGGAGAAAGGGAGATTTTAAATGATCAGATTCCAGCGCCCCACCTCAAAACCCAGCAGTGTGGAGTATTGCACCTCTGCTCCCGTTCAACGTGCCTGATTCTCCATCGCTCGTCCCCGCCGTGGCTGCTGTGCCTTGTGTCCAGGGAGCGGGGAGGCTGGTGGAGCCTGAGGCTGCTGAGCCTCCCCAGGTGCTGTCAAGGTGGTGTGGACACGTGCCTGCTGCACGACGGCAGTTTGGGGAGCAAACCGTGGCTCTGAGGGGCTGCTGAGCCACACCACATTATTTATTTCCAATTCTATTTCTAATAGGGATGTTTGCATACACGCCCAGTCTCACTCTTCTCCCTTTCCTGCCTACTGAAGGGACAGGCACGTGGCAGTGATAAAACATGTAATGAAAATTAAAGGCAACGGGAGATGGAAGCCCATTAAATTCCACAGCAGAGCTTTGTTTTGGGATGAACGTTCCCTTGTTCCTCAAAATGCAGCTCATGTGCAGCCAGCAACTACCCCAGCAGCCCGCAACGGCACATCCCTGTTCCTCCCTGGGACACATCAGAGAAAGCAAATCAAGAATCATTGAGATCCAGGCTCCTTCTCCCCTTTATTTGCAATTTGATGTCTGAGATGCATAAGGAAAGAAAGAGCATGAGTATGACAGGGTGATTAATGCTTATCTTTACCCACGCAGAGAATAAGTTACCAATCAGCCAGTCTGTCCCTATCTCCTTATTTAAAATGCAAACTAACATGAATGAAACAATAACTTTTTAATTAGATGGAAATAGAAAAGCTACAGGAGAATGATATTGTTGCAGCAGTCTGAGGTTCCTGAGCCACATGTAATTACTTTGATAGATAACACACTAAAGGGAGAATTAAACAGCACAGTTTCCACAACACTTTTTGCACCACTCCGTCTCTTCTCACTTACAGTGATAGAAACCAGGGACAGCTAGAGTGGGAAATGACTTTCCTTCCAGTGCAGCAAGGACAGCCTTCTGGGGAGCAGATGCAGCCCACACTCCAACCCTTCCTGCCACGTTACCTGTCTGGCATTAAAAAAGGTGAAAAAAAGCACCCCACAGCTCCAAATTAGAGGATGCCCATAAAGCATTCAACAAGGGGGACAGCATGTAAACCACGATGCAGATCTGGGTGGATAGGAACATGGCCTGACATGAAGGCACGGTGGTGGAAAGAGGAACCGGGTCATATTGCCAATGTAGCTCGAGTTGCTGCCCAGGGAATGGGGAGGAAGAGAGAGAGCAGCAGCAGGCATCCACGGCTCGGAGATGGTCACCCTCATCACTGCCCGGGGCTAAGAAATGCAGTTACTGCATGTATCAAGCAAGTAAAAAAAGAAAAAAAAAAAAAAAGAAAAAAAGAAAGAAAAAACTGGACTTGACCCATGAAACTTTTCACAAAAGGATATACTCTAACTACAAAAGCTCATGAAAGAGTGC
Source organism: Athene cunicularia (assembly GCF_003259725.1). Taxonomy (NCBI): domain Eukaryota; kingdom Metazoa; phylum Chordata; class Aves; order Strigiformes; family Strigidae; genus Athene; species Athene cunicularia. The sequence continues at coordinate 1,892,664 of NW_020799125.1, forward strand.
CCTAGTCAGTTCGGATGCCAATCTGCACTCTGGTGTGGTCCAGGGATCAATCCCTTTGTAGCTGGTTCCCCCAAGGTGACTGCAGCTGCAAGCCCAAATTTTGGAGAGGCAAAGCCTGGACCACACTTTGTACCAAGGCTTTCGAGACGAGGCCCGTTGCCAACACGAAATGTGTCACCGTGAATCATCTGCGCACCGGTTTCAAAGTACAAAACTGCTCCCTGAATCATGGTAAAAAGCACAAATGTTCTGCTCTGAAAAAGGAAATTCACTGACTCCTTCTTGAGCCAAAAATAGGGAAAAAGGTTATGTAATTCATTTACTTTGAATAATAAGCATTTCAAAGTTATCTAAACAGCACTAAAACCAGGGAAATCTCTGTTTATTTAATCAGTCCATTTTTGCTGTGGATTGATGCTGGTGCTCCAGGCAAGCTTGTCTCATTCACCTTAAAACAGTTCAATCCTAAAACTGTACCCAACAGCTGGAGAAGCCGGTAGGGCAGCAGCCTCGTTTCATATCTACGCTACTGCCTTAACCATGTGTTCCTAAAATCCATCCCATTTTCATTGAACACTATGTTGCGAGCAGAGGGAGAAGCTGGAAGCATTTTCTGAGTAAAACTTGGAACAAGATGGTTTCTTAGGGGTGACCAATGCGTATTTCATCGTTGAATTGCCCCTTTTCCAGCCCAACCAGTTTGGCTGGTGCCAGATTTCTGACAAATTGCAGCTAGAATTATAAATTAAAAAGTCATGCTTGTTTTCACAGAATCACAGAATCGTAGAATGGTTTGGGTTGGATGGGACCTTAAAGATCACCCAGTTCCACCCCCCTGCCACGGGCTGGGACACCTTCCACTAGATCAGGTTGCTCGAAGCCCCGTCCAACCTGGCCTTGAACCCTTCCAGGGAGGGGGCAGCCACAATTCAGCTGAATTTCTTGTCTCCTTGGATAATAACTCTACTTTCCTCAGCAATCTTTGCAATTCATTCTTTGTGACTGGACAGAAAAGCCCGGTTTTCTATGAGAATGCTTCTCTATCTCCTGCAAAGCTTCAATGGAATATCGAATTAAGGTATGAAAACTGCCAAAATAACCACAGCCCCACCTTGGAAAGTAAATTTTCATGGCTTATTCCTTGATGTTTGCTGGTAATAATTTTCATCAGGTTCATTCCCAGAAAGGGTGGGGGATTTTCTCCCATCAGCCTCCTGGGACACTGGGCACAGCCCTTCACCACCCATGAAGGGGTCTTTGATTGCCAACCCCATTCCTAGGGGATTCCCAGGAATCTCCCTGTTGATTCACCACGGGGCCATGATTTATGCCAATATATATATATGTTGGTGTAACACACATGCAGAATAAAAGCAGCCTGATGAAGCTGATAGAGGCTTGATGCTGAAAACATCGGGCTCACCCAGCTTCAAGGAAGGAAACCAGCTTCGCTCCGCTGCGACACCAACCCTGCATTTGGGACCAGTGTCTGTTTATAAATAAAAGCAGCCAGGCAGAAAGACCCATTCTCCACCTGAGTGGTTTCCCTGCTGTCGAAATGCTGACCTGAAAGGCCCCAGACACGGGCTAGCTCTTGGCAGAAGAGCAGCACCACTCCCAAGGGGATGCTGGGTCTGAAGAGGAGTAGCCAGACCATGGTTGTAATGGCTCCACGTGGCACAAGCAGGTTTTGTAAATATGCTCGTGTGAGATTTGTAGGACAGAAATAGAGGGAAATCTGCTAACTATCAAGTTTTTCCTATAGTGTAAGGCGCCGGGGTGCGGACCAACCTCCCAGAGAGGAAAGAAGCCCATTGCTGAAAAAGAATTAATGCCCAGAGGATTTTCAGCTGCGCTTTGATTTTGTATCAACAGTACCTACAGGCCACAAGTCAAAATAATCTCTAGAGTCAAATCGATAGGCATGGCCTTAAAAACAAGCTGCTCTCTGTTGTCATGAGAGTGGCTCAGGAAAGGCATTAGTGCAAATCCGCCTGGAAAATCAGGGATTGCGCCCTGCCAGACACAGCCCCAGCAAAAGCCACCCGTCACAGCCAGGCAGGTCCACCCCCGTAAAACTGGGAAATAGGAAAAGTCAGGGCAATCACCCAAACCAACTCCTTCTCCTGAAAAATCACCTGATTTTTTTTTTATTTTTTTTTCCTGAATTTGGAGGCACGGCTCTGGTTTAGAGAGCGGTCCCTGTCTCTGCTGCAAAGAGCTGAGTTCAGCTCGGAGGCAGGGGCACCGGCTGAGTGGGGGGGAGCAGATGCGAGGAAGTCGGTCTGTTCGTAGGCATATGGCTTCTGTGCAAAGCCACAGCTGCAGTTGTCGAGTTCGAGTCAATAGTTGCTTTAAGAGAAAACCAGTTTTGTTTTGCAGGCACAAAGGCCTCTTCTATCACTACCCAGCAGGAGGTATATAAAACTGTCATTTCTTGCCCTGTTTCTTCCCTTGTCTCTTTGCTTCCACTTTTTACAGGCTGCCAGTGGGTTTTATGCTGCTTTACTCTTTTTTTTTTTTTTTTTTAATTGAAACAGAGTAAATTTCATTTTTCCCTAAATAGCTGATGAGTTTAACACAGTTTTCCGTTATTTCATGGGGAAGAAACCAGCAACCTTCAGAGCAGAAAACAAACATTTGAACTTGTTTTGTGCAAGAGCAAGGAGACATAACCTCACAATGAGGGAGGAAGCCCCTGAGAGCCCTTAAAAGCAATTTTTTTTTTTTTTAATTTTCCTGGACAATATTTAAAGGATGGAATTTAGCACAGCACTGCACAATAGGAGAAAACCTCTAGAGTATGCCCTGCAATTTTCCCTTTCCCAAACATACTTGTTTCAAGGTAATGAAGACACAAACCAGCTTTATTTCTGGCTGTAACATCACTATATATGTGTTAGTCTTTCCTGAACTGTCTCCATGGCTAAGAGAGGAGGGGGGAAGAGGGAAAAGAGAAGTATTCATGAAAGTGGAAGACCCGCATCGTCTCCCTGTGATACAGCCATTCCCTGCAGATCACATCTCTCTAACTCTTTTTAGAGGAACTCAGGCTAGGCAGGGAGAGACAGGGATGGAAGATCTCATTTGCTCGAAGAGACAGAGCTGGCAAGCAGTAATGCACCTGGCATCTCTTTCTTGAAATAAATAGCTCCTGCCATCCTTCATCTTCCTTCTCTTTTCCTAGAGGACCCCTAGCATTAATATCACTCGTGAACTAGATGTCTGTTCTTTCTTAAAAAGGAGCAGAGTGGCTCCTTCTGATGCAGCTCTGCTACTCTATCCTAAAGCCCTATCAGTGCTTGTAACCTGAAATACTCCTCTTGCTTCCAGCATCTCCTTCAGCCCCAGCCTTCCCCTAATACACTGGGGAGCCACCCTAAGAGGGGGAGTTTAAAGAGCAGGTTGCTAAGGGATTGCACCAAGCTGAAACCCTGGTGAAATGGGGCAAGACTGTGGGAAGCACAGACAGGACCCAATGGGATTTGGCAGGAGCAGGGAGGGTGCAGGCAGATGGGGTGGGTTTGTGGTTGGGAGCTGAGCTTGGGCAGCTGGGGGCTGGGAGCCACGGCCTCTTTGTGTTTTATTACCACCTCTCTGTCCTGGCCCCTTTCAAAAGTCCATTTATTCGGCTAACAGTGGTTTTGTTTTCACTGCCCTGAGATATGTTGTCAGTGAGACCCTCATAGTCTGGCTTGGTGATGAATCAAAGGAAAATACATCCATAATGGACCTCTTATTGGAAATTCTCTGAGCTTTTTGCTGCTCCCAACCAAAGCACGCCTAGCAGTGAGCTAGAAGGTCTAATAGCCATCTGCCATTTTCTTTGACTTTCAGAAAAAATGGCTATTGTAGCTGCTAGTGCTCTATCTTCAAATGAAACCCCTTTCTCACTAGACACTAAAGAATAAGTTACATTTGCTTGGCTCCAGGATGCTCCTGGAAAACAACCAGCAGATCGGGGAGTGTTTCTGGCCATGCTGCCACTGCATTGACTCGTCTCCAGTTAAAGCTGGGCTGGTTATTCCCTTCTGATACCCCTTAGAAGGTCTCACCACTGCATGACTCCCTCTTAGAGAAAAGGGAGGAGAGGTTTCCCTTCCCCTTTGCTACAAGAGGCAATCTCTTAGCGAGCAACAGGTACACTAGTGACAGAACAATCTGTGCAATGCCACAGGGAAGGAGTGGCATCACTCCGGTGATTATTTAGACTGTAAAGCTCTTTGACACATAGAACGATAGAATTATTTAGGTTGGAAAAGACCCTTAAGATCATCGAGTCCAACCACTAACCTAGCACTGCCAAGTCCACCACTAAACCATGTCCCTAAGCACCACATCTACGCGTCTTTTAAATACCTCCACGCATCATCCTTTAATGTTGTTTGTGCAAGACTGAGTGTACAGGGGCTGGGGGCTCAGTTCCCAGTATAAATGGCCATGGCAGTTTAACTGCAATAGCCAAGGAGCAGGTTAGATCCTGAGTTTTGTGTCTTTACGTGTCTCAGAACCTCACCTTGATGGCAACCTGCAGAACAGAAGCCAAACCAAGTCTCAACACAAGTTGCAGAGCCAACGTCTTGCAAATGGCCCTTTGCCTTATTCAGTGTGGTGGAGCCCGAAGCAGCTTCTCTGCAGAGCTGGAGTCTGAGCTTGATCCGTGGTGAAAAGCAAAACAAAGCTGATTCCTGTCCTGGCAACAGGGTTTGGCCACATTTCACAACGTGACGTCGGCCACATTTCTCCTCCATGAGAAGTGAATTTGGGCAGTGCCTTGGGCAAGGCGTTCAGTTCTTTAGAGGGTGGGAGGGACAGAGAAGGACTCAGACAGAAGATCAGACACAAACCTATTAATAAAGTCCATAATGAGGTGCTGAGCCCATGGCATTACACCTGACAAATTCATTGCATCAAGACACAAAGGAATAAAACAGCTCCAGATAATTGCAGAGCATGAGAATATGTTTAGTGTCATCTTAAACTCGGTGAGATTAATTTTCCTGACAGCTTGTTTAAAAGGAAAGTGGGCCATATAATTAAAAGAAATAAAACCCTCACAGATGGTCTATTGCGTGACCAGCAGAGATTACCTTTCGAGGTTCTCGCCTACCTGGATGTCAGCATTTCCCCAAGGTTTTTATTCCTCCAGCCTTTTTCTTTAGTCGTGGAGCCACAAGCAGTCTTTCAGGCACGGAATTTTTGCAAAATGGCAGTCTTAGATACAGATTTCTTGATTCAAACATCCTTAACACTTGCCTATAAAGCATCAAGCACAAATCAGCACCGTATAAACGGGAGTAATAGAAAAGCCAGGCTGTTAATCTTCATAACGTGCCTCTCAGTGGGGATTTCGCTTGAATATTATGTGCATTAAATATGATACTGAGTGCTGGATATGCAGTTATAAATAAATTAAAGGCCATATTTAAGTCAAACACCGTCCCACTGTTGACTGCAGACTGTCAGAGCTGTTAACAGTGGACTGCACAGATTTGGATGGCTGCCTGACTTGCTGGAGGAAACCATAGTGGCAAGTTCCATTGCTGGTGCCCTGAGAAACTCATTTGGAGGGGGCAATTAACTCCCTTAGTGGGGTTTGTGGTGTCAGCCCAAACTCTAGTAGTGCTGGCTGCACTGTGGACACTTTGGCTCGGGCAGAATAACGCGTATGTTTGCTGGAGCTGACGTTCGGCAAAAAATCCCAAGCGCATTGGTCTTTTTATTTGATATATAAACATCTTAATTATAGCAATATTGTCTGCCTTGCTCTTCTAGCAATAAGGAAAAAAGTTTGTGGTAAACTGCCCCGAGATCAATTCATGACGTATTTTAGACAAATAACTGAAGAAAACCGCTCCTGGCCTCAGAGTATATGAAGTGATGGATGGCTTCAACTGCATGAAAGTCAAAGAGCTGAAGCTTTTGATGATGAAAATTGAAATCCCTGGAGTAAGCACAGGGTGTTCCAGCAGCAGGACCGTGACTCCTGCAGCACAAGCCCTTTGGGGAAGATCTCAGGGGCTGAGCTCTTCTCCCTCTCCCTGGCGTGTTCTGCCCGTGACTGAGCTCAGAGCAGTGAGGGCATGAGCATGGCCAGTGGCATGAGTGCAACACAAACGACACCCGCTTTCCACCTGACCCCTCGGCGGTCAGCAGCCCACATTCAGGAGATTTTGGGCAATGGGATCTGTGGCTTTTGTCCTGGGAAACACATATCCATCACCCTGAAAAATACTGTGCTCCCTGCAAACTTTGCCACAGCAGCACAGCTGCCAGCACTGTGATTTTTATAGAGTCAGACGGTTTGAAAACTATTAAGAAATGGGAGCTGTGCTGGCCCCCGTGCTCCGTGGCTCAGGAGGGTGTCACCTGGTTTGGACCCTGAGCTGGAGGAGGGCAAGGTGGCAATGACCATTTTATGCTGAGCACAGGTGAGAAGGGTTTGGGGTTGTTCTGGTTTGCCTCAGACTTGGGACTAGTCCCTGGGAATAGCCACAGCACCTGGGGCAGAGAACAGCACGGCAGCAGGGACCTGAAACATCCCTCCACCCCAGGACACGAATTAGACCGCAGTTATTTGGAGGAGGGTACACGAAGAGTGCAGCATCACATCACACCACATTTCTGTGCCTTCCTGACTGCCCTGTGCTGCCCAGACCACTGATCCATCTCTAGCCCAACCTGCTACCAAAAAAAAAAACCCAAAACCAAAACCCTACCCCTTGCCTTCCTCTCCCTCTCCCCACCCTCTAGGGATTTTCTTCACCAAGACTGTGCAGGCATGAGGCTGTGCCTGTACCTCCTCTTGTACTGCTGGGATGGGACCAAAGAAAATTCAATTAGACTTTCAGGGGAGGAAAAAAAAGCATATCCCAAAGGGGTAGCGAACTTATCAGTTACTTTATTGTTGCTTTTCCTCAGTGTCTTTCTCCACCGCAGCTCTTCTCTGCCTCTCGGAGGCTCAGGTGTTACAGGATTTGTTTCCTGGGATGGCTTGGGCTGGACCAGGACTCCAAGGCTGGCCATGTGCCCTGCTCCACTTGGGCTGCTGCACTGTGTTATGCTTTCTGAAAAAAATTTTGCACATTTTTTCTTTCCCCTTTCAAGGGATTTTTCCATCCTGCAGCTCTCTTGTGCTGGTCAGGAAGCACCTGCGAGCTTCCAAAGCCGTGTGAAGGAGACGAAGTCTGGGGTGGAGTTTGTCCCTTGGGTTGGTGACTGATGTCTATTAAGTGTTTGAGGCATGCACACCACCCCATCACTGTACCTTCATGGAAAATATCTATTTATTAGTCTGAATCTGTATTTCCCCTTCCTCCTCCAGTGCTTTATCACATTTCACACACCTGCAGTTAAAGAACAAGTAAGTTTGACAGTGTCATAAGCCCATGACTGACAGCGATAAAGAAAAAGGAAAGTGGGCTTTGGAGAGGGAAACTCATTCCTGTGAGTTTCTCTTTTGAATAAAACCAGTTTATTAAAATGTATGAATTGTCCCTGTGAGTATAAAATGTAAGGTCTTTGTAGGAGGAATCAATAGTGACGTGAGCAATGAGCTAAACTTTCCCAGTGGCTGTGTGAGTTGCATTTTTATAAGATGGTTTAGAAAAAAATATAGAGTAAGAAGGAAAAGCAGGTTAATTTGGTATTGAAGACACTCAAATAGTTACGGACTTATTAAACGAGTTCTCCGAGGGAACAAGATGATACGACAGTCCTACCAAGTACTGAGACCACGTTTACTCCGTTCAGCACTGCAGACCTGCATTGCTCTTGATTATGTTACAATTAATAGGATGTGGCATTGCAATGACTGTATTAATTAGCTCCTTGGAGTTCTGATCAAAACTAAGGGTCTGTTGAGCTAAATGCCATCCTGCATCAAAGCGTTCATGGCTGATACGCAGCAGGTCTTTGCTCTGCGGGTCTGGGTGAAGCTGCTGAGTGGGTAGACCCCTTTCTTCAAGGTTAAAGGAGGAAGAAAAGGAGATGATGGTTCAGGGATAAGGTTGCTCCTCCTGCTGCTAGACATCACGCAAAGCCTTGAGCAGCATCGCTGAGGCAGTGGGTGAGCTTCCATCAGGCTGAGCCTGCAAGGAAGGGCAGGAGAGGAACCACCAGCAGACCGGAGTTGCCCAGGAAGAGAAGGCAACCAGCACAACCATTTCATGGCAGAAACCTGAGCAAACGGACCGTCACTTTCTCCTGGAGTCCTACTCAGAAAATAGAGGTCTGTGCATTGGCTCTGTAAGCCAGTGTCTGCCGGAGAAGACAACCTTGTATTAGACCTTCCTCTTGCAATGGAAATCATCCTGCAGACTCCATGCAAGGGGACAGCAGGTTTTCACTGGCCCCGAAGAAACAGTACCAGGACAACTTATGCTGCCTCAACATAGGGCAGTTCCAAACACAACCGGTGTTGGCAGGAGGGAGGCCTTGTTGGCGCATCCGAAGTGTTGTACTGAAGCGTGATCTTGCAGCAAGTGGGGAGGCATGGAAAGATTAAACCAGATCCACCCTCAGACCCTGAACTGCAGGTCCTCAGACAGCTTCCAGGATCCCAGGAGCCTCTTGCTGGGCATACCATGTCCTAAGGGAATGTTTGCTAATCTCCTTCATCTCCTCTAGAGGAGGAACAGATCTCTTGAAGCAAGGTAAACCATTTACTTCAGGAGTGCAAGGTGGCTCTAATAGCAGTGGCCCAAAATTAAGTCTTTGTTATTTAGAGGGAGTAATAATTGGCAGAAAAGTACCAGAGAGTATTTGCAAAGAGAAGGGGAAATGTTGCTGAAGTCAGGCTACGTACCTAGTCTTGCTTAGGCTGCCTGTTCTTCTTTTAAATATTTAGGAATCCACTTGACAAAGAGACACCTGGAAGGTTTTATAAAGGGAGATTTACTGCACAGGATTCAACATCTGGGGTGATGTATATCCACAGGATGGGTGTAAATTGTGGAGGGAGCTGGCAGGCGGGGAGGCTGCCCATGAGGATGGCAAGGGGCTGCTCTGCCAGAGGCAGCAACACGGGCAGGAGAAACGCCACCAAACCCAGAGCACGCCCTCTGGCTCAACTGTCACACTGATGCCTCTCTGATTTACTGATACTGAATATGCTTTTTGCTCTCTGTGTGGCTTTATAGTTTAGAGGTACTCCCAGCTTTTTCATGAGTACTTTGCATAAAGCAGATGCTTTCCCCCCCCTTCAGATACGGAAGACTTTGTGAAAGTGTACATTATTTTTCCTTCCCATTTCCCCTAGGCAAATCTCACCTCTTTGATTTCTGTCTTCAACTGACAATTGTCTCTAGTCCCTGAGAACTTAAAAAGCTCCAAAGAAGCCTCACTGAACTTTCTCTCTCAAAAAAAGAGTTCAGTTAAAAAGATCCTGTTCATTCTATGATTTTTTTTCTTTGGTAGAAAAAGCCCCCATGAAGCCGTGCCCGACAGCGCACTCTGCACTGAGAATTATTGACGTGAAAAAAACACAGCAAACAAGAAGCAAATCTCACATGTTTGAACCACCTGCGGGTGACTGGCTCCTCCAGCCTGCCAGATGCATCTTCTCCGAAGGTCAAGGATGAGAGCAGCATTCCCTGGCAAGGTACTACCCTGTCCCACAGCATCCTCTGTCCTGGTAGGAGCAGGGGTGATGACAGATTTCTGGTACCCCAGGGAGGGAGGAAGAGGATGGATCCCCCCATGCACAGACACACCAGGAAGTCAAATTGGTATAGGGATATAAAATCGTCTCCCTACTATTCCCCTCACGTCCATGGAAAGCTTAACGACTGCTACTTTGAATGCAGGAAAATACTGGGAATGGACTGGCAGCTCAGAAATTTCTGCTAGCCAGTCAGGATTAGTACTCCATCACCACCACCTTTTCTAAACCAAGCCCAACCACTTGTTTCCTGAATAACTCATCAGCTCAACTGATTTGTCATCAGCATTTTGTTTTAATCCCACACCTAAGATGCTTTGAAGTTGGATAGAAAAAACGGCATCCATGGGAAGCAAAATGTGGGGGCTGATGTTATTGGAGCACGATGAGTTAGCTGGCCCTCTCCCCTGAGAGTTTCATTCAAGGGGAAAAAATCCAAACCTTTCCAAGAGATCACACCCTCACACAAAATTACAGAATGGGGCTTTTCAGCCCAGCCTGGTGGTTGGTGCCCACAGCCAGGCAGAGGAGCAGCCCTGGGCCCATGTCTTGCTCAGGTCCCTTCCTATGACAGGGCTCATGCGAGCACAGTTGTTCTGTCCCTCATCCTCCAAGGCACATCCTGCCACCCTCCAGGCCGCAGCCTTACAGAATTCATCCTTAATTCACTGCCAAAGAGCAGCCCCTGTGCTTGGTGCCACCTTCACCCCAGGAAGAGAGATGGAAGTGATGCCCAACCATGCTCAAGGAGCCCCGCTCTCCCTCGCGTGGTGTTCTACCAGTTATCAGGCCTAGCATAAAGGACACAGCCAGCATAATGAACCAATAACCAAACTGTATTTGATACAGAAGGGTCAGTCCATGGGTGAGCGCTGGGGGTACAAACAAGTCAGTCAGATTATACATAATCGACATCGATCCCACTGACCCCAACAACGACACCGCACGACCAGCAATGGGTGCAATAAATGGTGAAATGCAGTTTCCCAGAGAAGGGACGGGAGACAACCGAGTCAACAAGCCAAACACATTAGACCAAGGAAGCCACACACTGAATCTCTCCACAGCCCGCGTGTACAAAAGCCAGAACTGCCTGGAGCCCAGTCCCAGGGAGGCGGGAGGTCCTTCCCCAACAGGGAACTCTGCACAGGGCATCCCCCTCACAGACAGACACTGCCCCTCCTGCAAGGGGTCCCAGCTGTTATCCCTGCGTGGGACACCTGACCTTGGGTTACTGACTGCGGGACCCCTGGGGCTCCTTTACCCAACGGCTCTGTCTGCCAGGCCGGCACCACCCTGGGGGGAAGCCTGAAGGGAAGCTCACCCCCCTTTGGGAAGGGCTGTGGGAATCACCCATGTGTCAACCTTAATTTGGGGCTTGGGGTTGAAACCCCAGCATTTCACATGGAAGGGGAGCTGCTGGACCACTGGCTTTCGTGATGCTAGACCAGCATTAATGATGATGTAAAGTGCTCTTGGCTTGCAGTTCAAGGAGGTCTGGGGCTAGCGAGGACACTTAACAATTTGTAAGGGATTTTTTAAAATATCAACTCAAATGCCATAACAAAGGCAGCAACATTTATCACTTGGAGAAAGGCAGCTCTTCGTGAAACCAGGAGATGGGCTTGGCCCGGTGCCCTGCTCAGACGTGTCCTTACAGGGGGTGACGGGGACCAGCAGCCGAGACCGGACTGGTCTCAGATGGTCACACAAAACCACCGACTTCAGGGTGCTCATATGTGTACAGAAGTTAGGGAAAAAGCCAGGAAAGCTCAGAATTTATAATCCACTTTTCTCTACCATGCCAGATTGAAGGTCCTGACAGCTGTGAGAGGGACGTGGGGTATGGAGCTATGGGGGAGATGCGTATTGGAAGCATCTCCAGCTTCACATTGGAGCAAGTGGCTTATACCAGCGAGCAACCAGACAGATTGGGAATGTGATAACTCGGCTTCATCTGCTTAATGAGAGAGAAAGGAAGGGTGTCAGCACTGGGACTGTTGGTTTAGGCATCTAACCTCACCTGCTTTAGGGCTAGATGGCCACAACAATCCTGGATCCCACCACGCTCCCCAGATACCTTTGCCCACCCGCTGTCCTGTGCCCTTCAGCAAGGGGTAATTTCACAGTAGGGAAAACACGACAGTGACACCATCGAAGTCCAAAGGCCACTCTGTCCCCTGCCAAGGCACCCACGTGTCCCATGGTGGGATGCTGCCCATCACGCGCGCCTCGGGCAGGACACAGAAGTGATTCTAAATGTCAGGAAGCAAAAGTGCCATCTGTGAGTCTCATGCAGATGCTGTACAGAGACAATAGCAAAACCCTTTAAGGAAAGGAGGGGGGAAATAGGGAGATGACAATCAAATAGCTGCTTGAAATGATCTGGAAGAAGATTAAAGGCAGCTGAAGGTTTTGTTGTTGCTTTTTTTTTTTTTTCTTTCCTCTGGGAAGAGGAACCACTAGATTACCTTTGTCTCTTCTGCCTTTACAAACTGATAAGAGGAAAACTGAAGAGCTAAATTGATTGGCCACATTTCCTCCTTCTTTTATTACCCCTCCAGCTGACATCTCAGGATGGGGGAGGGAAAAACAAATCAAGTGAATTAAAATCAATTGGGGGAAAAAAAAAAAAAAAGAAAGAAAGAAAAGAAGAAATTACGTAAGAACTGGCAAAACACAGCAGGCCAAGTGGTTATGTAAAGCAATGAACAGAAGAGCTTATTTAATTTAAATCTAGCTGCAAGACGGACCACAGTGTAAATGGGCTGGGATTAGGCAGGCTGGGCTGTTGTGCATACACTGAATTAAAGCCCTGGGTTCCCTGTGGAAAAAAGGCAGCTTTTTAGGGATGCTCACACCACCAGAGATGGGCATCGCCACTGAGGCAGGTGTCCCTCTCCATCACTGTGGGGACAGATCCAGGCACATTTAAACACCAACATCTTCATTTTCTTGTCTACCCAAGGGGCTGGCAGCACCGGACCTCCCAGGACACCTTCCGTGGGGCAAGTCCTGCCCCAGAGGAGCCGATTTGTTGTGCTGCTGGAGGGGTTAGAGGCCCCCGCGCATGGGATTCTCTGACGGGCAGAGATCCCGTGTGTGTAGCCAAGACACTTTTATCAGCCAGGCCCAATGGATGGGATTATCACTGCATGGAGCTGTAGTGAATGATTTAAAACAGGGCTGTTATTAAAAGCCATAGCAGGAATTTGGCTGTGCCCTAAGGAATATAAACCAGCTTCAATTCCTTTAGTCAACATCACTATAAATGCAGGATTCCTGAACTGAAGCCATTGACTAATCCTGGATATGATTTGCCAGCAAACCTGGAGAGAATTCAGCCATTTGGTTTTATGGGTTGCTATTTTCATGTACTACGGAGAGATGCTTGTCATGTTTATTGACATGGCAGCACCAATCTGCCAGTGGGCAGAGCCCTGCCATCCACAGCACCGACCGTGTGCCACCGCGGCAGATAGCTCATCGCACCGCCCTGCCGAGGTGCTCCTCACCAAAGGAAGGTGTGAGGGAGTGTTTGCAACATCGTGCATGAAATTAATAACTTTGTGGGCTCCTCGGACAAATGAGAACTGAATAGATGTCCTTGGAGGAGTGTGTAGAGAGCGTGGTAATGGATGCCGAAGGGCTGTGTGTCTCCACCATGTGCCTGGTCCTTCCTTCCCATCCCCTTCAGACTTAAAGCTCTTTGGCACCTTCTTCCAAAGGCCTTGCAAGAAGAAAAGTTGGAAGAAATAAAGCAGAGGACCTCCTTGGGTAAGCGGTTGTTTCATGTGCAGAGTTATTTACTCTACAAATCATCCGAACTATGAGCAGAGTTCATAAAAGATAATAAACAAGGGATGTGGAGGGCTGGGCGAGCTGCAGCCACCCAAGGGTGGGCTGATGCAGAGCAGAACCACGGCGAAGAGCTGCCACCCGACCCTGTGAGGAGGGCCGGAGAAGATCCCAGTGTGCTTCCCAAAAAGTTGCCCTATCAAATGAGCAACTTGGAGCTGATGGAGCTGTGACAGTTTATGGAGGCGCAGGGCCTGCTGCCATGTGTTTTAATAAATGGGTTCACACCAGCTGTCCGTGCAAATAAAACATTTGCATGTGTCAGACACTATCTACCCAGGCACTTGCCATAACTTAGGGGACATTTTTCAGCAGAGCCATCCAAGCCAGACTGTGCCATGCCAGCAGGAAAACACGTTTCTTTTTCTCCCGTGAATTATGGGGTGCCAGAGAGCTGCCCACACCTAGGCTCCACTCACATGTGTGCCCAATCCAGGCTCAGATATAATCCTGGTATTTTAGGTCGAGGAGTTGCCTGACTCTGAGTGCTGGGGCTGATGGTGCACCAGGACTGTAGGTATTTATTTCAACTTTCCCTCTTTCCCCAGGTCTACTAAGGACCTCTCCATAAAAAAAAGGTAGGAAGGTAAGAAAGTAAGAAGCAATAAAGAAAAATCGATTTGCACAGCCCTCTGGACATTAAAATTCAGAGCTCTTTGGAAAACAGGGCTGAGACTGTCTGATGCTAAGGGCACGCAGGGCTGCAGGCGGTGGGATGGGGCACTCAGCCGGCTGCTGTTTCAGGGGAGCTGGCCCCAGAGCCAACCGCAAGGTGTGAAGGAGCCAAACCCACTGGTACTGACCCTCAAGTGAACAGGGGAAACATCTCATTCTGCTTCGGTGCTCTCTTACCTGTTGCTGCCACAATGAGCGGCTTTTAAAACCTCCTCCAGCTGAAGTGGCACGAAAACCTGAATTCACTTGTATGAGGACGGCTTTAAGAGCTGTTTAATTTATGTGGAAGGAAACCTTAAAATAGGCTGTGGTGTGTTTTAGAGGATGTCTGCCAGTTAAAGTGTTAACTAGACCTAAATAATGTGGCTATAATGGATTTATTCCTGCTACCAGATCCCATGCTGATGCCGATCTTCAAACCAGACGTCCCTGACTGACAGAAGTAACAGGCAGAGCTTGGCAATGAGGGATATGTGATAAACCAGATTCACAGCCCGATTTAAGCGGCTGCAAGGATAGTGATAAAGCTGGGAAATAGTACTGTTCAGAGAATTAAGTATCAGAATCTTACATCTTCATGGCACGGAGCGAGATGTGTGGTGTCCGGCCATAATGATTGTGGTGGCACACAGTGACACCCTGCAAACCATCTCAGTTATTGCTTGTCCTGCTTATCATTGTGTGCTGCGCCGAGCAATCTCCAATTGCTAGAATAATACTAATAATTATATCTCACACTTGTCGTGGAGCTTAAGTGGTTCAAGTTAAGCAATATGAGCAAGAATCAAACACGCTGTGTTGTTTGAGTAGTTACTCATTTTCTACTTGTAAGAAAACCTGACTGTTCACAAGGAGTCTAGTTTCACTTGGAAATGTCCATTAAAACTTCAATATTCAAAGCAAATAGTGAGGCACTTTGGCACAGAGAGGGATGTTAAATTAATATGCTTAAATATTCAACCCGCAAAGCTTGTTCCTGTCCAGAGAGGAGCGTTATCCTGCAGCAATCCCAGCAGAACCGTGGCTCACACTGGGCTCCGAGTCTATAAATGGTTACAATTGCTCTGTTCTGGGACTGGCTTTCAATCAGTCAACAAATAAAACCTCTTGAAGAACTAATGGCTTCCAAAAAAAAAAAAAAAAAATAATCCCGATATGCTTTAGACACTTTGCCAAACAGGAAGAGGAGTGAAATATGTTGAGTGATTTATTACGAGTGATTTGCCAGCTCAAGCAAGTGCATCATTGCTCTGCTTAATTTAAAGACAGAAAATGAATGCAAAGAGATGCAAAGACCTGCTCTAAAGCAGCTTGAATCCCCTGCGAAAGACCAGAGCTCCAGATTTCCGACCGGCAAGACCTCTGTGTGTCACTCACCACATTACCACTGCCCTTTCTTTCACAGGTCTTCCATGATTTGTCTTTTTTTTTTTTTTTTTTTAAACCTCTGCACAGCTTACAACACGAGAATGCCCGCTCGGATGCTGTGCAATGGTTTCCTTTAACACACATAAAACCTGACTTGCAGCTGCTTTGCTTATTCACTCTGGAGCTTTCCCCGGTGCCGGGCTCTGCATCACGTTGTGTGCCGCTTCCCTCTGCTCCGAGGAATGAAGCAAAGCCATTAAACAACCTTCCTATCTTAGCAAATCTACTTTTGTAGCCAGATCCCCTGAGAAGGAACAGTATGGTTGGGTTTTTTTGTGTTTTTTTGTTTTATTTCACCCCCCCAACAGCTGCCTCTTTACTTTTAAATTAATTAGCAAGTGAAATAGAAAAAAAAAAAAAAAGGAAAAAAACCACAAACCCACATGAGGAAAAGCCCACAGGTGAGCTTCCCATACTGTGCATTCATGTCTGCCTACTTCTCTACTTGGTTAACAGGATAAGGAATAGACTGAATAGTAGCAAGACTGTAAAATATGTTGAAAATTGTTTAAACTGTAATCTCCAAAGACATGGATAGGAAATAATCCTCTGGTTTTAGACCTTTTGTGGTAACAATGAGCATCAATTTAATCCTAAAAGGAAGATGACTGGAAATAATGCATTTCAGCCACATTGTTCTCAAATCAGATGGCTCACGTCTCCTTAGAGAGTAGAAAATTTGGGTTAAGTACACTGGGCTGCCACTGACAAAAATCTACAAAGCACTTACAGGAGAAATACAGCCTCCCCCCCTCCCATCTCAAGGGGAAAGTTAGGTATCGAGACAAAATGCAGAGGGAACCCAGGGCTTCTGTGGGGCTGGATTTTGGTTTACTGGAGCAGTACAAGGGGAAACTTGGTGAGACACGTCTAAACATCTCCAAGCTCTGGGCTTAAATCTAAGTGCATGTACGCTCGCCTGCTTTTAGTGGGAGAAATGGTTCTGATTTGTTTCCATTTAAGTTCCCTCCCTTTAACCGTGGGAACGCTTCAAAGGCTTCAGTTCACCATGCAGTTTTAAATTCTAATTGGTCGCTGATTAAACCCACTGAAACTCGTGTTCAAAATAAAAGATTGAGAAGCTACCACACGCGAGCCTGGCAGCAAAGGGATGATGGAGATCGGTGCCTTGCTCTTTCTGTCTTCTTTCCTTCCATGACTCTTACATTTTTCAAGCCTAATGCTCCAGTAAACAAATGCCTCAACTCCTCAGAGCACTGGAGCGCTGCAAGTGTGATGCTGAAATCCTTTCCACGCATGGGCGTGTGAGATTAAGCAGCGTGTGGAGACCAGCCAAACCCTTCTGAAGTCAGGAGGGGTCTGCTAGTTAAGCCAGCTATGGATTTCCCCAAAGCAGCAAAAATACCCGCCTCTGGCTTTGAAGATGCAGTGGTTTGTTTTTTTTTTTTTGATGTCTATGCTACACCTTGTCCCCCAAACTTTCTGAAATTAGGATTTGTCGCTACACAGAGGAAACGGGCTCCGGATCAAACCCAAGGAACCGGGAGAGAGGGAGATGGGTTTTTTTCCCTGGATCTTGCTGGCCGCTTTCCAGCAGAAGGAAAGGAGGTGCGGAAGACACACAGAAAGGGTGGAGATTTGTGGGATTTCTGGCCATGAACTGCCACATTCGGGAGGACCCGAGCATCCCCGGTCCGAGACGGCGGCGGCACGGCGGAGCCCGGGGGTCTGCGGACACGGGGCTCCCGGTCCGGGCTGGACGGGGCTCCGGGCACTGGTCGCTCTGAGAGACGAGCTTCGGGGTGGTGGTGGTGGTGTTGGTGGAGTGGTTTACACCGGCCCAGATTAACCTCGGTGCAGGATTTACCCCGGTGCAGGGTCTCAGCCCGGCTCTGTGGGGCT
>NW_020799125.1:1910198-1967650 GCF_003259725.1 Athene cunicularia
AAGGTTCAGAAACATCCAGGAACTTGGTATGCTGTAATAAATTTATCTAATGCATTTTTTATCATCCCAATTGCTGAAGAGCATCAGGCCCAATTTGCCTTCACATGGCAGGGACGGCAATATACATTTACTAGATTACCACAGGGGTGGTTGCATAGCCCCATTACCTGTCATAGAATTATACCTGAACACTTAGATGAAGTACAGCTGCCTTCTCACACAAAATTAAGTCAATATAGATATGATATTTTGATTCAAGGAAATAATGAGGAGGAGGTACGACAAGATCTTGAATTAGTGATAGATCACATGAAACAGAAGGGTTGGGAAATTAACCCTGAAAAAATCCAAGTACCATCTCAGACAGTAAAGTTTCTAGGGATTCAGTGGCACTGTGGGCATAGAGAAATACTACCTAAAGCCCGAGAAAAAAATTTGGATTTTGTTGTACCACAAAATAAAAAAGAAGCTCAAGGATTCATTGGGCTATTTGGCTTCTGGAGGCAACATATTCCCCATTCGAGACAGATTTTAACCCCTTTGTACAAGGTGACAAGGAAAAAATATTAATTTGAATGCAGAAATGAACAGCAAGCTGCTTTTGAATTAGCTAAAGAAACCAGTCAAGAGGCTTTAGATTTATGGCCTCTGCAGAAAGGATAAGTGGAGTTAAATGTGTTGGTAAATGGATGCCCAAAGATCACAGCATTCTGTCCAAAGGCTCCAACAATCATGCCAGCATCATGGCCTTGACCACCCCAGAAATCCATCTCCTTTTCTAGAAAAACCTGTCTTAGTTGAACTCCCCACAGTGGGAGCAGCACCATTAGTATTGGATACCCCAATAAAGAAGTACACTTGGAAAGCCAAAGATGGTCATGAAAAGGAGCACAAAATTAATACAAGGTAGATTATACCATCTTTCTAATTATAACCCACCTCCAGTTATCAAAATGAACCGAGAAGATTTTCTTTCCTTTTTCTTGCAGGTAAATACACCCCCCCACACACACCCACACCCACACCCTCCATCCCTCGCAAAGTCGGACACAGGGACACGGCTGCAAGCTGGGTAAGGGGCTGGTAGGGGGGTCCGGGCACTGCCCCCCCCCCTCCCTTCCCCGGGGAGAGGAGAGGCACCAGGGATGCTGCTTCATCCCTCTTGGACATCCATCTGTCCCTCTGGTCCCCAAATACCCACTTACCTGCAGAAATGCATCTGAAGGAGGGGTAAAAAACACCTAAAAATATCTACCTGTGCCCTGATCTGCCTGGGACACCCTCAGTGCCATGGCACAGCAGCGAGTTGCTTTGCTTTGGTCCCCGTTAGTGACTTTTCTCTTATCCCTGTAACCTCAGATTTGGGGATGTGGAATCCTCTCTGAGCTGCCACGTGGCAGGGGCTGCGGGTTTGCCACAGTGATGCTGAGAGTGACAAGGGGATCCCCCAGATGAAAGGTCCCCCCGAGGATGAGTGGTCTGAGGTGGCGTTACCCTCCCGGGTATGAAGCCAGCCGGCCACCCTGTAAAACTCCAGTGAGCTGTTTGTCCACTCATTTGTCTTCATGATAAAATTTTTACAAAGGCATAGAGGAGATTTAAGGACAATCCCACTCAGGGAATCACTAATTTACCCAATGACAGCCATAATTTGTCCTATTCATTAGCAGATGTCGGGTACCCGGTTCCCAACAGCCAGTGGTCTCTGTGTTCACCGAGGTGCTGCAAACTGCTTGTCTATTTGATGCAAGAAGACATCTAATCCTGCAGTCAATCAAATCATCTCCGCATGCAAATAGTGAACTTTCTACAGCCATCCGCTAAGAGTCAATACTCACTCAAAATTTCCTCCTCTTAAATCCATACGATACGGTCATCACGGAAGACTAAGCAGAATCAGATTTATTTAGTCATATTATTCATACAAATTTGGAGAAAAATGTTTTGTGGCACTCATCCCACACTAGTTTAAAGAATGACTAATAATCTCTTTAACACCAATGTTCCTTTCATTTGAAAGCTTCTGTTATGAAATTTCTGTTAGCCGAGAGGGGGTTGTCAGGGTTGGTCTTCCCAGCTGCTCCCACCCATTGTTCCAGAGCCTTGGATGGGTTCTTGGGATGGATCAAGCGTATTTTATCCCAAAGAAGGAAAGTGGGACATGAAATAAGTGGTGGGTTGTGCTGGTGTCTGAAGGCGAGCAGCAGCTGGGATGCAGGCCCTCTCCTGGGTACCTATTGCTCAACCCCCGAGTTGGGGGGAGCTTATGGCCCGTGGTCCAAGCACAGACCCATGCTCCTGGACTGAAGCACTTCCCCCACAGAGGCAGCAAGTGAATTCCTTTGGGATCTTTGTCTATAATGAAGCTATTGTCCCTTCCTGGTCCTGTAACTTCATTTTGGCCTTGTGCAAAGCAATTTTTTTATCCCCACAGGCAAGATACCTATCTACCGGTCTAATTTTACAGTGTGGATGTGCATGTTTATATCAATAACTGTCTCTAGAAATGCTCTGGTTTGGGTTCTGTTGCCTCATGTTTCTGCACCCAGACGATGCACAAGCACGCTGCTAGCAAGGAGAGTATTGCATCTCTCTGCTCTGTCCCAGCAGAGCGCTCCATGTGCTGCTTTTCCCGAGTGCTCCATGTGCTGCCTCCTCCACTTTCCCTCCATGCCAAGTACTGGCAGGGAATATCAAGAGATATAGTTTTGTTTTTTTTTAAAAAAAAATAATTACACACTGAAATATCAGCTACCTGGAATCAATGTGGCTGTTGATTTACAGGCTGGTGCAATTTGTACCAGCCAAATCTCTTCTTCCATAAAAGTGCCTTAGAAGGGTACCAGCCACCCAAAAAATGGGCTGGGTGCTCCCATCCATAAATGCCTCGGCAGTATATTCCTATGAGCTAATTAAACAAATTCCATTGATTTGTTGGCAGGTCTGTCTGTGCCACATGTGAGGCACACTCGCTGTTACAGGCAGATAGCTCTGCTGGGTTCTGTTTCTCATAGACCTGGGTTTGAGCAAAGAGCTCATCTCCTTGCCATTCCCCATGCAGAAGTGCAGGTCACTTCTTGTAAAGGAGAAAGTAAAAAAAATTCTTGTCTCTCTCCATAAGGAAAGGGGTCAACCTCTCCTCTGTTTTTTTTAGAAAGCGTTTTGTCCGGGCGGATTCTACCTTCTGTCTTCACATCACTTTTACAGAGCTGGACACTGACTGCTGGTCCACGCCAGACCCCCTGCAAACCCTGGCCTTGGAGCAGGCAGAGGTTTATCCCTGCCAAAGGAAAACATTCCATCTAGCATCACACCTCTGCCCTCCCTACTGTTAGTGCGTGGCCTGAAGGATGTGTGAAGTTCCTTTCCTGCTGTGGGATAATGTAATGAATGGCAAAAGTATTTCTTCTTGCCTTCAATTCTGCTCCCTGCAAGGTTTTAATCCATATTTCCCTTCAAGCAAAAGCAGAGCTGGGGATGCACTGCTCTCTTCTTGTGCACCAAAGGCTCCAACTTAAATCCCTGCTGTTTGTTTCTGAACTAGTCGACCTTTCGGCTAAGCTGGGCTCGTTTTAATATATTTTGTATGTGTGTGTCTGTGGCTTAAAAAGGAGAAGAATCATGGAAGTCAAGAGCCGCCTGATCTCAAATGTTACAGCAAGGCATTTACTTAAAATCTTGCAGGAAAATGTCACCCAAAGACCTCATCTATTAAAACTGCCTGGACTTTGAGCTGAGGGTCCCACAGTGACCAAGATGTGAGGCCCATAGGTTGCCTCACTCCCTTTTATGTTGACCCAAGTGTTTTTCATCTTTGCTTTTTCCAGTCGCAATTGGGGACCACTAGGAATTTTTCATATTAATCCTATTCCTGTCTGACTTCACTGGGTGGGATATTTCTGAAGGGCAGCGGAAAGCAGCAGAGAGAAAGCTCTGCAAGGTGCTAAGAGACAGCATCAACATTTTTCCCATTGAAGTCTGAGCACCCAGCCCCAAATACATGTTAGAGCAGGTTCCCAAGCCAGGTCACGCTGGATTGATTCAAGCCTTTAAAATCAGTTCCCAGCAGACTCACTATAGACAGGCTCTCCCTAAAAGTCAGGAGTGTCTATGGTGGGTTAGGAAGGCAAAATCCTGAGGTGTACAGGGCTTTTTCAAGGATGCTGTGCTTGAAAAACAAGGAAGTGAGGGAGAAAGGGGTGATAGAAAAAGGGATATATATCAGCTTTGCTAATGACAGTATTGAGTGTATCATTACTTACAGGCAAGGAAATGCATCCCTTCCTATGCTCGGCACATTGCAAAATAAACTACTGCTAGTTTGGATGAGTAATAAAAGATTCCCAACAGCTAGATGTTATTTACTGCCTTTGGCTGAACTGATTTCAGGAGAGTACTTTAAATCAAAAGAGTTGATACATGGGATATTTATTGCTACTGATTTTCATAGCAGAGGAACCTGCTGAGACTCCGCAGTGTGAGCACGTTGGTGTGTGGGTTAGCAAAGCAGACAGACCATACCCAGAGCAGAGCAATGATCACATACCCCAGCGTTTGTGTCCCTGGGCTGGTTTAAAAAAAAAATAATAATAAAAAAAAAAGGCCAACCCAAAAAGCAGAACAGACCGGGACGTGTATGAAGATATTGGTAAGAGAAGTGTCCTGAAGGAGGATTGATCTCTGGGATGAGACAGCTGGGAAATGCGGTGTCCAGACACCTTTTACAGGTCCTATCTTCTGTGTGCTGCATGCCAAATTCAGTCTTTTCCTTTGGCAAAACTCCTTTAAAGTTAACGGATGCACTGGCTGATAGACCCTGTAATATTTGCCTCCGACAGAGCCCGGTGCATCGGCTGGACGCCCGCAGGAGATATCAAACTGCTTTAGTTTAGGGATAAAGTAGTTTTGGGGACCCCTGAGTTGTTACTGCAACAAGTCCAAATCAGATTTCTCATGGCAATAAATGCACTTTATCTTCATATATGCATTATAACTCTTCAACACATGGAGCAGCTGTGCTCACACGCTGCACACAGGGTTTCCCTTCGGAAATCCTCTTATTCCAGAAACAAATATAAAGAGAAGGGACAGAAGAGTCCAAAGGCAGCGTCTGCACTTGCTGCAGCTGGGACCCTTCACCACAGCCCCCAGCACGGTGCCAGCGCCCTCAGTGCACATGCAGACGGACAGTTACTCTGGTATTTCTCAAGGATTTGATCAGCTTTCGCAGCCCTGGCTCTCCGGAGCCGCGGTGGCTCTGCCAGTGGCGCTTCCAACAGCTCCGCGCAGCGGTGCCAGCTCGGAGCACAGCCCTCGCTGCTGGGGAATGCTCCAGCTCCCAGCTCAGCACCATCCCTCATCCCCACACACAGCGCCAACGTTTTTCAGGAAACCTCAGGAGGCACAGATGAACCTCCTTTTCTCACCGCCCACCCCCAAATAATTCCTGTTGTTTTAAAAAATTTCAGCGTGCGCGGCGATTTGGAAATGCAAATGAAAAAGCAGCAGAGTAAAAAACCCTGGCAGCCAACCACTCTTTACTGCCCTTTCCCAATGACCTTCTCGTACATTTGAAATGCTCCCAAATTATTAAACACCTCAGATTTCAGGAAACACACAAAGCTCTGGGCATGTTTTGTGTTCTTTCCTATTGTGAGTCTTTTTATTAAATGCTGGAAATGCCAGGGCTGGTAGGGCTTTCTCCTTGGCCACATGTCACCAAACAATATGACATTTGTTCAGACACCCCTTTCTGTCTTGGTCCCTTACACCCAGAAAGGTCCTTCCCTTACACGGGGGAGTCCAGGGCTGCAGGAGGCAGCAGGATCAGTCCCAGAGAGGTTCCCAGTGGAAACTTTCCTGGGACATCCTCCACTGGCTTCAAGTCACTCTGTGCTGCTTCAGCAGGCTTGAAAATTTGGCACTTTGTGTCTTCCAAAGCACACCATGACCTGCTGCAAATACATATTCTTTGTACTCTGCAAATTGGCTCGTTCCTGCTATTCTTCCCTTTAAGAGCCCACATCCTCCCATTTTTCACAGCACCGGCGCCCTGGATTTGCTTGAGCCTGGGCTCCTCTGCTCCTTGCTGTGCAAGGAGAGGATGCTAACACTGGCCTGCAGCCTCTGTAAGTGATGAGAAGGTTCCTCCAGATTATTCCCAGGAGGAGGAACGAGAGGCTGCAGAGTCTGGTGAGCTCCATCCCTGCCATCACAGTCCAGGGCATCATGTAGCCACCTGGGCACAGCCTGACCTCAGCCCAGAAAAGCCCCATTTGTGTCCTGCTGCTCCATCCGTAACGCTGCTGCAGGACCTGCTGCTTCGATGGCGAATGTGAGCCCAGAAGGAAGGGTTTATTCACACCTCTGTGGCCAGGGAGCTGTCTCTTCTCTGTGGGTTCATCTGGGGACATTTCTTTCCCAAGGCACTTGCCGAGCTGTCCTGCCGAGCCTGGTGTGGCTCACAGCCCTGCGCACACTGGCCCAGCTTAACATCCCCAAATCAGAGTCTCACACCTCAAGCTTTGCAAATATTCTTCCTCATCCAGACTTACCTGGATTATTTCTCAGTTAGAGCATCTCGGCCTAGAGATGACAAGTAAAGTTTTAACGCTGTTAGAGTGGGTAGAGAGTCCTTGGAGAAGAATTTTCTTTTCCTTCTTCTGTTATGACTCATTGGTCGTTGATGCAACCTCAAGGGAAAGGGCTCCCCCGCTTAGGTAACATCCCCTGCTCCAGGCTATAACATAGAGCAGCCCTGGGACTGCTCTACATTCAATTATAAGAAAACAGCCAAAACAAGCAGGAGATGAAAAAAGAAAAAAAGCTCTACAAAAAATGGTCAGGGGACCAAATTTTGTTCAGCCTGCATTGGAGAGGGACCTCATTCGGTGCCTTTCAGCATGATACTGGGGCTTGATTGTAGTTGCATTCAGTGCCTGAGATTTTTTTTTGTAAATCTGATCAAAGCTGTTTGGGGACCTGCAGGTACTAAAGAAATTTGGGAAAAAAAAAAAAAAAAAAAGAGCAGTTCAGCTTATGTGGAATAAATCTTTGGTTGATTTAGTGGAAAGATGTTTACCAAGAAGGGGAACTCTCTGAACAATAGATATCTTTGTAAACTTTCTCATAAATCACAAACTGTTCTGATTCCAAGGACAAATATTTCCAACTGTTTCATTGTTAAAAACTAAAGGATTTTTTTGCATCTTACAGGAGAACAATGTCTGCCCTTGCAGCATGTTCTCTTTTTTGCTTCTACACAGTTGCCCCCTCCGCTTCTTGTCCTGTCTAAACTGTGAATACCTTTTCAAAACTTCATGTCAAAGCAAAGGGGTGATTCTATGGTATCTTTGCTAGAATAGATAATTTGCTCCTCATGGCATGCTGCTGTAGCTGTGAGACGGGGGAAAGCTTCTCTTGTGGAAGACGGTGGCAGATGGTGCAAAGAAAATACGGTACAAGATTTTTCTTAGGTTCTTCTACCTAAAGAAGACAATCCACCTCTTGTCTTGAAATAGTCCTTCACTAGTGCAAAGGCCATATAAAAGAACAGCTTCTTTTAAGCTCAGGCTTCACAGCATGTAAAGAGTCTTCACGAGGAGCCTTATACAACCTGTGCTCTCGCCTAGTCTAATACTACTGAAAAGCCACAGAGATGGATTAGGTTTAACGCAGCGCACAGGCTTACTTGGGGATGGAGGGAAGGAAAATATGTGAACATCATGCGTCCCCAAATGTATTCTGTTAACAGTAATTAATTACTGTCCTTATATTTCTCCAAACACATGGAAATACGGAGATCTCGTGCATATCGGGAGAGATTTTAAAGGGGGGGCACAGCAGAGCAGTAGGGTTATAACTGAGGGAACTCTGAGTGCGTATTACAGCGAGACACCCAACTGATGTATATGCAAGGCATAACCCCAGCTTATGTGTCAATGCAGGAATACAGGCAGCAGTTTTTCTCTTTTCCTCACAAAGCCCAGGTATGGATTTTGGTCCCAAAATTGGTTCTCTTTTAGTGCGATACATGACTTTACAGCAAAACAGAAAAAACTGCTCACCCAGCCTTGATTCCATGGCTGAATGCTGGAGGAAAAAGTCTAGAAAATGATTTGGGTAGAAGGGTACATTCACATAAGAAATTGCTAAACATCAGCAAAGCCACACTGATGACAAGGATGTGAAACAGATTAGAAAAATCAGATGGAGTCATTTCTCAGTAATGATCATTTCATCAAAGAAAGTCATATTTCACTACGTGGTAAATACAGAAGTCATAATGACAGTAACCGCCGCAAAAGCAGCTGTGAGATGAACTGGCATACAGCTGAACAGAGTTCAATTAACAAAAAGATTTCATTTGCCAGAATTTGCTCTGATCCATCAGCCAATCCTTCAGCAAATTTTGTAGCCGCCGGTCAGCTTGGCACGGGTGTTGTGTAAGGCGATGGTGCAGTGAGACACCTAAAGTCTTTGACTTTCCCGGAGCTGTGCCGACAAGATAAGAAGCTTCAGTGCAAGGATAAATGTTCCTCTGCCAGTGAGGAACAAGGAGAAACGGGACCTATGAAATTCAAGAATTAAAATCCGAAAGCCAAGATGAACTCAAGAGCGGCAGAATCAGTCACCATTTTGGTTGTACAAGTTATAATTTTAGAGGGCAGCGGTACACATGCAGCACATTTTCCCCACCTCTACAGTTTAATTGGGAAACCATGGCCAATGCTTGGAAATGCTTCTCCAATGTTTGAGGCATATAATAATATGTGGCATATAACAAAACATTGGGGGGGGGGGTTGAGCATAAATGTCAGGGGCTATTTTAAAAGTTTTTTCCGGAGTTCTTCATCTGTTGTCTCCAAACAGCTTGTCTTGAGGGCTGTCTCGTTTGGGTGTCTTGCTAGAGAAATAGAGGCACCTGAGGTATTTAACTGGGAGAATAACAAACTAACAACATTCGGTGAACTTCTGCAGCAATTGGCGAATGAGTTGAGCAAGCAGCAAGTCACAGAATCCCAGAATCATTCAGGTTGGAAAAGCCCCTCGGGATCATCGAGTCCAACCCTTTGCCCAACTCTACAAAGTTCTCCCCTGCCCCACATCCCCCAACATCTCATCCCAACGGCCCTTAAACCCCCCCAGGGATGGGGACTCCCCCCCTCCCTGGGCAGCCCGTTCCACTCTCTCACCACTCTTTCTATGAAAACTTTTCTCCTAATGTCCAGCCTAAACCTCCCCTGTTGCAGTTTAAAGTCCAAATGCATCTTTGCGAGGGCTTACCCCCGGACGCATGAGGAAGCTGTGTAGTTCCCACCTGCTGGTATCTCTACCTTAACGGAGAATTTCACTTTCCAGAAGCCCCTCCAAGGAGCTTACAAGTATGCCCCAGCCCTCTGCTAGGCTGTCTGCTTTCCTTGATGAGAGTGCAAGCACATTTTACTACAAGTCTAATATACCAGACAGAAGAAGAAATTGATAGTTTGCCGTATAAAGAGATTTGAGAATATGCTTGAAAAAGGGCAGATTTATGAGAAATAAAATACACATTCTGTCGCAATATGAGACCACTTTATCTGTTCATCTTTTATTGGACTAAAAGGGCATTTGTAGGTATTGAGTTAGCTGCACGGCATGTCTCAGGTTGAGCTCTGAGTCGTATAAAAAGAAACATTTTGATCTAATGTAAGCTTACTTCAAGATTTAAAAGGGATTCTGTTAAAAGGCACTTTTGCATATTTAAGCAAAACTGGTTTAGAGCAGATTTTGGACAGCAGATAGAGACAGCAGGTGTGCAAATCCCATCCTCACTAACCAAGCAACCCACCACAAAACCCAGCTGCAGTGTCCTGTCACAGCTGGTCATTTCCTTTCTGCTGCCCATGGTGAGAACTGACCCGGGACATTTAGCACGTAACTCTGCTTTATCTCCTGCAAAGGCAGCTCACAGCTTTGCCTTGGCTTTGTCCAACCTCGAAGAACGATGGAAGAAGAGAGATGAAGATGGGGAGTCAAAGTGGGTACTTTTGCTTGAGGGTGGCACCCTAACCCTGTTCTGGCTTCTGAATTTAATCAGAGTATCTGGGAGAAAGTGATGCTCCTAATCCAGGAGAGGTGCAATAGTCTCATGTTCAGTTTCTGATGGGTTGAGTTTCTTCTTCCAGTGTTAAAAGCCAACTAGAGAAGTTGAAGGAAGATTTCTCTATACATTCTTAATTTGCCTAATTGCTGACTTCCTCACAAATGTGATGCTCATGGAGATTTCACAAGGCAAGAAGCTATTTTCACTCTTCATTTAACTCTTCTAAGCCATTAGCAACTGAGAAGTTGTGATTAGTGCTGCGAGTTCTCCTGTAAAACAGTTATCCAGTGAATCACTCTTCACTGACAAGCCTCTGCCCACCTTCCCACCAGCCTCACCATGTGATAGCCTACTATTATAACTCCTCCAGGGACCGCTCATTTTACAGAGACAATCCTTTTCTTCCTCTCCCACCTGCTCTGCTCAGCTCCATGGCAAACAGCAGCTGCTTATGGACATGTCTGGGACAGACCTTGGTGCAGCCAGGGTATCCTCACGGATGGGACTTCAACCGCTCCCACATCAGAGAGCCATGGGGAATGGTCCTGCTGACTCCAAGGAGTTGATAAAACTGGAAACAAAGAAATGTGCTCCCACATTCCTGGAAATCCACTCGCCAGGATGTACAGGGGGATCTGAACTGGTGGTTCTGGGTTATGAAGTTTTCCTCATGAGCAGAAGTGTCCCCTGGGGTGTGTGTGTGTGTATCCAGCTGGATCAGAGAGGCATTCCTCCAAAACCAGGACTTCCCTTCAGTGCCTGGTGAATACAACACTTCTGTCCTCTGCTCTCTGCCAAAATCAATGCACAGCAGTGCAAAATCAATGCACAACGATGTACAGTATTTCACCCTTACTGCGTTTCATCAGGAGGAGAAAGAAGGAGCAGATCCAGACCTGCTGCAGTGCCCCGTCCTTCTGTCCCAGTGAATGGGCTGGCCTGGGCTCACCAGGAGCACCGTTGTCCAGAAACACTGGTATTGATCATCATTCGATTGTGCTGGAGAGGAACTGCTAATGCTGACACCAGTCATCATCATCATTCTCGTTATTTTACACGATCATGCAGACAGAGCCCCAGGATGCGCCGATAATAAGAGGAACCCCCTGAAAGCATCTTTGATTTTCTCTTTGGGAAATCATAAGTTTTGCTGTCGTTCTTGAAAGACATGATATGAAACTCATTACGAGGCATATTAGGTTCAAATATTGTCACTTCATAGGGAGGGGATGGAGACAGCCCCATTGAGTGACTGGTCTCCGCTGGATCTGGGATCAGTGGCCAGGCTCCACAGGTGAGCCCCATGATGCCTCCTTGACTGCCCAGACTTGCTCCAGAAATCAGGAATTTCTGACTTTTGCCACCTCCCAGCTGACTCCAGGAGCTAACTAACAGACTGGACACCACCACCGATGTGTTTCAACCTTCCCATGCCACGACCTAAATCAAAACAAGCAGAGAAATAGCAGGGCCAAAATCCATCCCCTTCCTCTAACTCAGTGTACATGTATCTTACTATCTTGAGCTAATTATTACAGCTTGTGTTTATGTGGTTTTTGCCAACCTAGAAAATAGCAGCGAATCCTCATGCTTGATTTTGGCTTTGAGCAAATACCTCAGACATAACCTCCCTTGCAAGAGTCTGGTTCCTGCAGCCCTTGGTTTTGCCGACATCACACCAGTGATGTTTGGTCTTATATGGTTTAAACGGTGTAAAGCGATTTTATGACGGCTTTGTGGTGGCTCCAACAGCTGCCCCCATTCTGAATTGCAATTTCTACCCTGGCACAGATGAGTGAAGTAAATTTTGTGTGATGATATGCAAAGAAATTCTCTTGCTTTGGAATAAAGGAAGGAGAGCGCTAGCGGCTTGGTTTGCAATAAACCTGCAGGTAACCTGCTGTTACTGCTCAGAGCTGCTTTTACCAGTGTCAGGCTCAGCACCAGCAGTGCAATAAGGCATATAATTATGGATGGTATGCATAATATATGTAAATACTATGCATAATATGGCTTGGCCAGCACGTGTGAATTTGGGTCCACGAGAGGAAGAGTTGCCTTTACTTTCCTTTCTCACTTCTGCCCACTGAAGATTTTCTTCCGCAGAAAGAAGACATAAATCCCTACAATTAACATCGGTTCTGAGCGTGGGGTGAGAGGATGTTAAATGTTAAATGTTTAAATTAAACACAGTAGCTTCTGCTATTCAGACGGAAACCCACTCCCTTGAGATGCTCTTTCGTAGGTGTGTTTAATGGGACAGTCTTTGCAGCAGCCAAGAGCAACGCTGAGTCTGCTATGGCGTGACCATGGAGCTGGAGCTGAAGTGTGTTAGCTCACAGGTTTTGTTTTGGGGTTCAGCCTGTGGTGAGGTGATGTATATCCCTTCCCAGAAACTCCAAGGCAGCTTCATAGTACAGGGATTAAATTTTTCTGGAGCACTTTGCTATAATTACATGCTTCTTTTTAAATTAAATGCTTGAATAATTTTAAAAATTGGCTCGAACTAGAAAATACTTCACCTATAACTACAATTTGCTAGAAAACAGGGAAAAATGGAAGACCTCAAGCAAGAGCAACTGGTCTGAGCATGAAGAGGGTTGCGAGAGAGGAATTAAGTGTGAATATTTATCACCAAAAACTTATATTTATGTTACCCTCACAGAAGGGAGAATCCTGAAAATAAAATCCGTGAACAAACTGGAATAAAAATTAAACTTGCATTTATGACCACTTTCACTTTGACACTGCAAATACTTAAGCATATTAAAAATAGATTTAGATTTTGTAGGTATTCAAAGGTTTTGTAGGCACGGCCAAATTCGATTGAAGTCATTGAACAAGTTTGAATATTATGTATACATACGCATCTTAGTAAGCCTTGTGTCCAACTTGAAAAGCAGGACTTTTTCAAGCAGCAGAGTAGAAATGGGACCCATAGGACCTTCTCATGTTTGTTCTGGAAATTTGAACAAAAAAGATGTTCCCCAGGAACCTCTGGGAGGATTTGACTTGATGTGTCTGACCAGGGAAGGAGCTGATGGCTGGAACAACTCTATCCCCATGCTTGTGGGATAGGGGCTTTGCTTTGAGCATAAAACCAGCCTGAAAATCTTCAGACAGAAGCAGAATAGACTTACCACAGCCTCAACCACTGATGTACAGATCCGGTGTAAATTAAAATCAGAGGTGGATACCCGCTGTGTTATTTTTTAAGCTGGAACCATAACCTCTAACATCACCATTTCTCTGCCTGCTTGTGTTTGTTGATTTACCCTTGTTGCCGCCCCAGTGACATCTGAACCATTGAAATAAACTCTCCTTTTGTGCATCTCGGATACGTAACCACAAAGTTGAGAAGAACGTGCTGTGTCCAGACCCACAGATCACAAAACCTCACAGTTAACAGCTCAGGAAGATGCAAATAATGCAGTGAGGGCCCCTGCTTAAATGCTTCTAATGTTATTAGGGCTTTTTATAAAATTAATGGACAATAGCAAGACAGACCTTTTGGACTGTCCGTGCTGCTAGCACAGAAACAATTGATAGGAAGGGGAAAAAAAAAAATCTGCATAACAGATGGTGTCCCACTGCTTGCCATTCATAAATGAATAAAAATACCCCCAGGCTCACAAAATCTCCTGCTTTGCTGCTGTGTCTGCTGACTGACACTTATTTGAAACTAACATGAAGATTTTATAATCAGCCTTGAAGATGAGAACAGAGAGAATGGCTGATCAAGCGAAAGGGTCAGCTTGATGAATACCTGCAAAACACCTCCCCACGCTCCTTCCTACCCTGGTCAGGACCTGACACGCAGCCAGAGCCAGAGCCAGCACCCAGGAAAACGGCGCTGGGTTTTATCTTTTTGCTTCTGCAGATCCCGGTGGCTGATGGAGGCTCTTGGGATGCTTCAGCCCATCCGCACGGGAGCCCAGAGGGCTGGGAACAGCGTGGTCAGACACTGGTGGAAATGCAGCTACTGCAGCTTTATGTTCGGGATCTCTCCAGCTCTGTTCCAGCATCTGGCCAGGCTTTCCCAGCAATCCACTGCCATCCCAGCTGCCCCTTGCTACTGGGCATTGCCTCCTGCACGTAGAGAAGGGCAGGAGGAAAACAGGCAGTTTCTGAAGCAGAGGCTGAGTTTGCTGCACAATGATGAGAAGCCACATGGGAATATGTGCTTTGGTGAAGCAGAGGTGGGAGAACACAGCCATCCCCAGCAGATGAGGCACATTTTCCTTGCAGGAGTCTGGAGAAGAGGAACCCAGGACTAGTCAGGCTGTTTCTCTTTAACCAAAGGCCTCACTCCAATCTGACACGTTTCTGTGTTGTTTCTGTGTGAGAATTCAAGTGTGACCTGGGGCTGGCGGCGCAGCAGCTGCTAAAAGGCTTGTGATGTTGTGACTGCTGAGCTGGGGGGTGGTGTTGAGAGCCCATGGGGGTCTCTTGACACGGAGGCTGCAGCCCCCAGGCGCTTCTTGGCTTTCTCCCTGCCCTTCCCATGGCTGAGAGGAGATGAAACCACAGGGGCAGACAGCCGGGGCAGGAGCAGGTACCATCCCCGGCACGGGGTAGATGCGTACGGTACCTCCAAGCAAGCACAAGTGCGTTTGGGCTCTGATCTCAGTGACTCTGGCTCCCCACCGCTGGCTGTCCCCAGGCCATGGTGGTGGCAGCGCCATCACCTTGCTCAGGGACCTGTTCCACCTCCACAAAGGATGAGCGGATCAGCTAGACCCAGTGCGGGGCAGCAAGGACTGTTTGGAGCCCTGAACCGCTTTTTATTTGAGAATTAGATGCATTTAACCCATCCATGACATTGCAGCATAAAAGGTGCCCTGGGGTGGCTGCTCGGTGCTGTGCGCTGGGGCAGACACAGCACAGACGCGTGTCCACCGAGGCTTTGTCCACTGTTTCTGGAGGCAGGAAGATGTGACAACATCAGGATTGACCAAGATGTTGACGCTATTTAATTTTCAGACTTGCAAAAGCGGTTACAAACTCGAAACTTTGTTTGACTCACGCCTAAAAGCAACATATGATCATTACAACATTTGGATCAAAGTATCAGTAAAAAAGAAAAGCAGCATATGAGGCAACATATGGTAAATATGTATTTAGAAGCACAGAAAGTAGACAAACTCATTTGGGTCAAGATTTAATCAGATAATGTTTGGTTTAGACTCAGCACTAATGCTACTTAGGAAGCACGTTACATTGGAATCAGTATTTAAAACTCTGTTAAAGGCAGATGAAAATGAAAAGCAGGAGAAAAGAGAAAGAAAGCGTGGCAAATTTATGGCATGGCAAATTTAAATTTCTTTGGCAACCAGAAGATCAAGCCTAATTAATCTGTACACATCAGCTTTCTCCACATGGCTTTCGGAAAGGGCTTAGCCTGGGGGTGTGTGTGCATGTAATGCAGTTAATAACTCCTTTCCTCTTGGTTTCTTCTTCTCTAATCATTATTTTCCAGGTTCCAACTAGACCTACAAATATCATCTTAGACTCTGAAGAAGCTCCTGAAGGTAAGAAGGGAGGCTATGACAGTACTGGAACCCCTTCATTTGTTAATGAAAGTTCTTGTGGTTCTAGAGGTCCTGCAATTTTTTAGACAATATTTTCCCCAAAAGCCAATGAATCACAAAGCACAATCAGTACTGTCATGGCTTGGGGTAGTGCTATAAGAGTCCCGTGGCCCTAGAGACGTGATATCATCTAATGGTTCTCCAGCACCCACCTAATTTCCCAATTCCATCACTACGTCTCCTTTGACAGTCTCCATGAGCATACGCATATTGTTGTTCCAGCGTGCAAAACGCATTGGCCACGATCAGATCCCTTTTACTCGGGTGAAGACAACAGAGCAGCGCCGCTATCCGTAAAGTGTGAACCAAATCAGGATCCATCCATAGGCTTTTTCCTCAGCCAGATAGCTGCAGCTTCAAGCCCTGTATAACACAAAACGTGTGGGATAAAACCACGAGCATTTATTAGAGTCGCGGTACGTATCAACCGCCTCCGTGTCCCGATGGACGGGGTGATTCAGCTCTGTTCTCCACCACTTCTTTCCCTCCCCAGACTGTTGCATTGCTGATGGCCCATCGTGGCACCCAGAGCTGCAGCACTCCCTTGCCACAACACAAGTCCAGCCACCTGCTTTCCATCACCTCCTGCTTGAAATAGTATACACTTCGCAATTTTTCTTATTCCTCTGATGGACCTCAGCCAGGATGTGATGAAATATTCACAAAATCTTTCCCCCATTTGTTACAGGGTGTCCCACCCAGCTTGCGTTAACAGGTACAATTTCATTCATTTAGAGAGAACTCAAGAGAGAACTTAAGTTCAGAGTAAGGATCGCAGGAGAGGGCATGGACTGCACAAGAGTTAAGGTCCAGGACAAGTGATTTCTGAGCAGATGTGTCTCTCTTTGAGGATCAGGTTTAAGTTAGGATCAGGCATCTGATGAGGTCTCTGAATTTCCTACATATTCATGATTCTACACATGAGAAAAGTTGTCAATTTTCATCCTTACAAATGAAATGAGAACAGTTTGAGGTTTATCCCTCTTTTAACAAAGGCACCAGGTGGCTGGCAAAGAAGCTGTATTACTTAATTAGCACAAGCAGAGCAGAAGTCTGTCTGTGAGCAAGCGGTAGCACAGTGGAGCTCTCGCTGAAGGAAGCCAAGCAGATGAAGCTGCGGGATGGAGCCCCTCCAAGTGCTGATAGGAGAAAGGAAGAGGAGCCAAGCCGGTGAGAAAACCCTGGCACCTCTTCCAGGCAGTCACAGAGATCTTAAACACTCTTTTCTTACAACTGTGAAACCATCTCCTGTCAAGACACATGCTTTGCCTCAGTCTCTACATTATCTCTCCTCACAAGGGCTGCTGTCCACAGGACAGCGATGGCGGTAACCCCCCCGGGAACCGTAACCCATTAAAACATATGGCTCTGCTCCTGTGCATCTGCTCAGAATCGGTAGCAGCAGTTCTCACAGAAGATCCTCAGCAAAGATGGAGATGTGCAGTAGCAGTTCACGGGTACCGATGCCTCTGGAGGAAAAAGATTCCACTCTCCTGGTTTTTGGACCGTCTCTCCTAATTCCATCAGATTATGGTTTTAGTGAGGGTAGGGGAGGCAATAAGATAATGCATTGGCTTTTCAGGCTCGGGGGGATTTACTACCCTCTTTTTCCTTATATCACAGAGATGCAGTGTGGCTTGGCATGGCTATTGAGAGCCAACCATGACACTGTGTGCAGGAAGCTTCTCCTCAGTCTTGGGAGTAATTAACGTGTCTCATTATGAAAATAACAGAATTTGGGGGGGCTTGGAATTTCTGTTATTACCAACAGGTATTTTAAAGTATATGGCTTTGCTTATCTGCCCAGGAGATCAGCCAAATGAGAAAGGAATATCTCCAATTTTAACTGAAGAGAGGGCTCAGAGAAAGGATCACAAAGCTCTCAGACACCGCATGTTGCCTCAGAGAGTGCTGTGAATAGCCACAAGCCGGTAAAAGCAATTATTAGAACATTTTCTCTTTCTTTCTTGATGGGGATTCAGATGAGTCCCAGCAGTACCAGTGATGACTTCTATTTGTATTAATAGCACAGAAAGTTCAAACACAGTCCTCAGAGCTTCGTTTTTGATGAACATGTCAGAAAGAACAACTTTTTCCCAAGCAATTGCAACCCCCATGAAGTCCACAGGAGATCAAGAAGCTGAGTTTATCCCGTCATTTCTCCTAGTAAGGATTGCAGCAAGCAATGTCTGCCTGCAAAGCTTTCCTCTGCTGAGCAGGTTGGGTGTTTCCCTCCCCGCAGACCCCTCGGTGCTCTCTGCTCTTTGCTCTCTCCAGCTTAGCAGCAATCTTCTGTTTATCCCCCTGCCTGTACATCTGCTGCGCTCAGCCTTCAGAGCTGGCATCTCAGATGGGGTAATCCTCTTTTGGTACCTTTAACTTTAATTAAAAGGTCACCTTCCAAATGCAAGTGAGAGGAGCTCGCTGGTCCTTTCTCCTGTTCTCACAAAACAAGTTAGCCAAGAAGTCATGACTGGGAAATTCAGCATCTCTCAGCAACGATGGTCATTAATCACCATTTCACTTTAAAGGACACTCTCGTTCACCCATGACAGCAGCAGTGAGGAAACAGGAAAAAAAAAAACAACCACAAACTGAGGAACTGTGAATGACGGCTCTAATACAGCAATGTTATTGTCAAGTCAATGAAGCCTTGAGAACAAGTTAACAGGCTTGAAACACAAATAGGGAAAAAAAAATGAAAAAGAGGAAAGCTACATCTTCTTCATGGCAGTTGGGTTCTATTGCCAGTTTGAACTGGCTTGATGAAAAGGAGGAAGGACCAGAATATTCTTACATTATAATCCATGTAACGGTGTTTTTTGAGCAGGTCACTATGAAAGCCACTCTCTTTAAATGTTCAAGGACCAGGTGAGCTGGCTTTGCAGGTAGGTGCACACAATGTAATCCATACATCCTTCCTCAAAAAGTCTCGGTTACTCATCTCCTCCCCATGTGCCACCAACCATGAGGTCTCCTCCATGAAATCCTGGCCAGGGGAAGAGCAGGTCAGCAAGGAGTCCCTCCTGCTGCAACGGGGGGATGATGGGGAAGGGTGATGCTTACAGCCTCTCCTTAGCAGAAATAAAACAGGCAGGGCAGGACTGTTAACGAATATGGCAAAATGAGTAGTTAAAGCCACAGGGACAATTTCATAATGTCTCTGGTAATTTGTTGCTGCTTGCTAGAGTTTTCCCTCACTGCTATTTCACAATGCCGGCTGATTAAATTTTGCTGTCTGGTATTGAGTCTAAATAATAATTAATAACTTATGAGGAGGTCTTCTAATGAAGCACGCTCTGTTCCTGTGATTCACTCGGTGCAAAGCATTGGGATTATTGCCCACCAGACCCGGGGGAGTCAGCCAGGTCCGCTGCCCGTTTTCCCTAAATTCAGATGCTGGTTGGTGAGCGTCAGCAGCTGCCACTCTAGAGCCATTTAGCTGTCTTTGAGCTACCTGGGGCTGCGGGTGCAGGGATCCCGACCATCACCCTGGCTCCTGCAGTGCTGAGCATCGCAGCCAGCTCAGGAGATGAGGTGACCAATGGAGTCCCCAAGGGGAATATAAAAATGAAAGACACCAGCCACCCTGGAAGCATTCGGTCTGTTCTACCAGCTCTTTCCAGCTTTTATTAGGTTTTCCTTTTCTTCTTAAGGCAAGTCTCCACCTGAATGAAGCAAGATGATTTGAAAAGGGCAAGATAATCTGAGATATTTTGAGTCCTACAGTGGGGTTTAGCTCTTCCAGCTCCCATGCGTGTTGGAGGAAGACATCAAATCTGCCCAGAAATGGCGCAAAAATGTCCATTGGCTTTGCCTGGCTGACCCAGCGGGAACTCTACCACACCTCGCTCCCCTTACACCCCGGGCAGGGGCATGTGTGAGCCCAGCGAGTGCGGGATGCTTAAACCGATTCGCTTTGATACAAACTGCGTAGCCAGTTCACAAAGGCAGCTCTGAATTCCCCAGACCGAAATGCACTTAAGGAGCTTTTGTGCAACTTTAGCTCTGATGATCCACGATCAGACGGGTAATGCAAAGTGCCTGTTTCTCCTCCAGACTGGAAGGCAGCTATTTTCTCAGTTGAAGTGCTGTGTGTGTATCCAATATGCATGAAGAGCTGTTTAAGTATCAGTTGCCAGAGCCTGCCAAACAAGAAATAGATTTGCCTTCTACATTCAAGTGAATTTTTATTTTTGTCAATCTTGCCTCTCTTATAACATGTCCCCCCTGTGAAATGTGTTGAACGGAGATAACCAGGCGTAATGTATCCTCAGGGACTTGCAGTGGCACAAAAACAGTCTTGATATTCACAATGAAAAATGTCAAGTAGTTTTATGCCACTTATAGTATCAAACGATGGTGGTTTTATATTCTGTCTGTGAGGAGTATGCTTTGGAAAAAAGCTAGATCGTGCGAATTTATGTACATGTGTGTTTATTTACTGCAACCACTGATCAGATCAAGAAAGCAACGAAAAATCATAAACAAGCCTCATAATTTTCCCTGCGCACCTCAGGACTTCTTTTCTCTCTGTGGTTTTTTGTTTGGTTGTTTGTTTTTTTTTTTCCCTTTCTAATTACGGTGATTATATTAGCAGCTGAGAACAAAGCTCACAGCACCGCAGGCAAACACACGGGAAAACCTTTGCAGGATCAGGTGTGATGGCAGCCAGAGAAGTGCCACCAAGAACTGGTAAGGTGCTGTCACAGCCCGCAGGACAAAACACGTGGGATCTGGGGAATCTCCTCTGTTCCCTGCAGATGTGGGATCCCCAAAATACATTTTCCTTAGTTGCTTTATTCTTTGTGGACCGTAATCTAATTGCATTTTAGAATTCAGAGCACCTCTGAAGAGCCCACGCTCAAGGAAGATAGCGGCAGAAAGGTTTAGTGACCAAAGGGGATTAATTAGGAGAAAAGCCTCTGATGAACTTTGGATTAATAAGAACTTAAGGGTATGAATGAATATGAGTGAGACAAGAGTGTTTCTCTCTACTACTGCCGGTTTCACCATGTGTTTTCTGGTTTCTGGCATCTTCCTTAGCAGGAATAATGCTTAAAAAATCCGAGTGAGTAAAATTAAGCCCATTTTCCAAATACATGTTGTTGGCCTAGAGGAATGACTTCTGTTAACTCTGTCTCTCTCGGGTTAACTTTTTAAGAAGCAAGGAAAACTTGTGAGTTCCCAGGAGATTTGTGCAGACACTGCAATTTAGGAGGGGGTTAGAGATGAACCTGAGACTCAGGCCCTGCAGAGCCCATGTGCACAGGTGGGATTGAGCTCAGCTCAGGCACCGAGCAATGAGGTGTAAGATCTACCCTTCCTCATGTTTTAATGCAGACCTAATGTTGCTAGAATTAAGAAAATGCATGAATGTTTGTATTATCTAATTTAAATCCAAA
The DNA here is from genome assembly GCF_003259725.1 of Athene cunicularia. Lineage (NCBI taxonomy): Eukaryota > Metazoa > Chordata > Aves > Strigiformes > Strigidae > Athene > Athene cunicularia. The sequence goes on from NW_020799125.1 coordinate 1,931,279, forward strand.
ACTGAACCTGTCGAGGTTTGGCAGCATTTGGATCTGATACGGAGTTTTAACTTAATCTACCCGGTCTTCATGTCATATTGAGTCAAAATTTAACTTTGCTCTCACTTTGATCTTTTCCAAGGTGACCTTCAGTCTGGGTCCATTTAATATCAGGTTTTTAATACCGAATTAGCCAGTGGGACAGCAAGAAGGATGCAGTTTTAGGCTCTTCATATTGCCCGTGGCTCTGCTAAGATGGGGCTGCACCAGACGCCCACAGATACCCGTGAGCGCACCCTGAGCTTCACACCTTTATGTGTGCAAAAACAAGCTTCAGGCAGTGAGAAGGGGAATGCTGCAGAGCAGGGAAAGGTAAGGAAACCCTGTAACGTGACTGTTGTCAGCACAGTGCACAGAGAAAAGGTTAACATGAATGATCTCTCTCTGGTGTGTTAGTAATTGCCTGCCTTCAATTATACCCTTCGATCGGCTGCAGGGAGGCAAGGATGTATTTTCACCACTTCTAACGGCTGTTTGGGAGTTTTAATTACATCTGACATATTAAGAGAAGCCTAAATCAAAACGCTTGGCATGAGGGAGGTTAAATGTTGCTTTTTTTGAAGCTACATCTTGTGCTTAGGTTTATCTCTACGGAGAGGATATCACGGAAGCAAATGTGTCAATGCTTAGTGAGCGCTTCCTCTTTCATCCATTTCGGCGTTTGCATGCTCTCAGTTGGTTTCTACAGTATTTACATTATCTTTAATTCATAACTTGATCTTTCATTTAAAGTGATTTTCTTTCTTCCTCTATATGTGTGTATGCATATTCCTGGTCACGGTTCTCACAATACACAATACAAAGCAAAAGCCTAATTCCAGAGGGAAATTTTTGCAGCATGAAATTTCCAAAAAAGGCTGACATTTGAGGAAGGATTCAGGTGCCTGAACGTACGACGTGTGCTGCTTTGGATGTCCCAAGGTATCAGAGACATCCCCAGAAAGGGCTGGAAGACGTGACAGAAAACCTTTGGGACACCTAAGTCCTCGTGGGGACCGTGGCCCCCAAGGTTGGCTTAATAGAGCACACAGAAAATCACGTTGTCATGGCAATTATTCCTGATGTTGAGCAAATCCAGGGGATGACAAAAACCTTCTGCCTGTTTCATTTCTTTCAGGGACTTTTGGGAAGGTGAAGGCAAGAGCTAGTGGCCTCCTTTGTGGTGTGAGAGGGGGCAGATGCTGAAGGAGGGTTGTCCCCCACCTCAGGGGATGCTCTGTATCCAGGGACCAGGGGTGCTGGCCCCATGGCCCTGGGGGGTATAAGATGCTCAGACATGATTTTAATCTACTGACAGGATTTGTGTAAGAATCCCATGAAAGCTGGTAACTAAAGCTCTGAAGAGGTAGCGGATTTGCCGTGATCCTGGGTGGGATAAACTAAGATGGTGTTTCTTTAAAAACCAAAGCTGGCATAGGTGCAGGCAGGAACCCCCCAAAGCACAGAAGCTCTGTTTTAGGCTGAAAACACCCCCCAAAAAATGTGTTTGAAAAGACTTGAGCCTTCAAGTCTGCAATGTTAGTTTTTTTCTTGAGTTGCAGAGACACGAAGGGAATTTGTCTGTTTTAATATGGCACTTGGGGTTTCCTCTGTCACAGGCTGAGTCTCACGATACGGAGAGGTGACAGGAGGGGACAGGGATGGGAGAGACCCCCAGGGCAGCTACTTGGAAGAGGAGGATGGATAAATAAAACACTTCCCAAAGCTGCTGCTTGAAACCCATCTGTCCCTATCTCCTAATGCACTAACTACATTCCTTATCCAGGTAGGAAAAACATTTTCCCAGCTCTGGGTTTCACTGCAGTGAGCTCCATCACTTTGGAGCCAGAAAAAAAAATCCCAAAGAATAAACTTTAGTAACACGCAGCTGCCTCCTGGCACGGGGCAGTGTTTGCAAGGCGGGATCTTTCTTTAACCAGTTGAGCCTTTGCTTTCTCTCTCCCGCTGAAATGAAAAGCACGGGCGATGCCAGGAAGACGGGCGTTGAAGAGGAAATGTGCAAAAGGAAAGGAAAAAAAAACCAAAAACAAAAACAAATGCCAAACTAAAATAGCAGCAGTCTGGGAAGTGGATCCATTGAGCAATTTATCTGTGAGTCAGATCACAACGTGCCCAGTTCTGGTGCCTTTCCCACTGCTTCCCCAGAGTGCCCATGAATGCAAAAATAATTCTGTAAATACAATTATTTGCCAGTGCTTCTTGGAAGGAAATTTTTTTTTTCCCCCTCAGAGAAACAGAAACAAATTTCAACAATTACATAGGAAGTGAGCATAAAACTCAATTGGTTGCATCGATCCGTTTTGCAATTTTTTTAAATTTACATTCCTGAAGGATAAAAGCATTTCCACGACTGGAAGAGGGGCTTGCTGTGAGCAAAGGCTGAAGCACACACAGTGTGTGCTGCTTGTTTTTTCACTGTCCCTGCATGACCCAGTTTCACACGGGATTTGTCACCGTTCCCAAGGATGAGACCAAACCATGACCAGGGAAGGCAATGCCTGTGCCACGGTTACGGAGCTTTTCATACTGCTGGCCTTGTCCTGGGCTTTTATTTGCCCTGACGAGGTTCCGATGAGCTACGTGTAACTTGTAGACTGTTTTCTGCTGCTGGGGAAAACTGGGCCAGGTAGATAGAGCTGCAGTTCTCTGGGTAACAGGGCAAAGCAGTCAGACAAAACAGCCTCTCAAGCTGCCCACCTGCAAGCGTAGACCCAGCTCATATTAAAATTATTTATAGGTAAGTTCCCTGAGAAAGTCTGGAGCTCTTAATATTTTTACAACCTCTTTCATCCTGCTGGTAGGACTAGGAAAAGGGAAAAATGCATCCGGAATTTACATTTTGTTGCTTGCAAAATTTAATATCTAAGTTAAATAAATGTTTGCAAAATGTAATATATACATATTAAAATAATAAAATAATGTAATGATCTAAGTTTTATTATATTCCTGCACTAAGAGCAGCTGCTGAAGCCTGTGAAACTGCTCTGGCCGGTGTGGGTCAGGCCCTGCAAGGGGCACCTGGGCTGCAGCAAAGGCTTCACGGGATAACCCAGCCCTGGGACGGGCAACACTGGCGGCACCAAGGAGATTTCAGCAAACCTGCTGCAAATTCCCCCACTGCCTGTGCATTTGGCATCCATGAAAATGATGGCAAAAAAGACATCAAGGAGGAAAAGCCGGGGTTCTTATCAGAGAGCAGTGGTATCAGTCTGCCCGGCTAGAGGGGCTCAGCTGTGGTCGAGGACAAGGAGATGTGCAAAACAGGGATGCTGTGGCTGCTGCTTCTGCCGTCTGCTGGCACACACTCCAGATAAACCATGGGATGGGACGGGATGGGACGGGATAGCATCAGTGCTCTCCCTTCCAAGGTAGAAAAGGCACCCGACGCCACTGAAATGCTTGGGGTTATTTCACATCAAAATTAGACCTCTGCAATGTAGAAATCTGCATGTGAACCAATTAACTCCATAATCCAGGGGGGGAAAAAAAAAAAAAAAAAAGGTATTTCTAGGATGCTGCTCATCTCATCCTATAGCACAAATTAATTTTGATGCCGGGCTTTGCCCGAGATGCGTCACGCCCCAGGAATACTCACTGCTCTGCCAGCACGGAGGAGGGCAGGCTGGTGCTGCAGGCACCTGTTTTAGGCTTCAGCAAGAGGCATCAATCTTCTCACATTTATCCTTTCATGAACTGCAAATTCCTGGTCTAGGCGCAAAATAAATTTTAATTTGGATATTTATGAAACTAGGGGGGAAAAAAAATAAAAAAAGGCAAAATGAAAATGCAGAAATCTGATTCATTTTGATGAAGATATGTTGTGCGGTTCCAGGTTTTCAGCTCCCTGAAGCTCCAAAGATTAATATTTTTTTCCCATGTGGAATGGAGAATCATTACAATTGTTATGGGATAGGGAAAAAAAAAAAAAAAAAAATCTTGTTCTCTTACACTGCTAGTGAAGCACAAAAAATAACAAACCCTCACTTTCCAAGACCCTCTCTCTGCATATTCTGTACTTAGGGCTTTTCTCCTACCCCATCATTAATGGTCATATAAAAATGCTGACTATCTTGCAGACAGAAATGAGATGTGCCTTCTAGAGACGCAACGAATTCGCAACTTCAGGCAAAGAGGCATTCGCAGCTACAGAGCTCTGCTAATGAGAGCAACCTTGTGCTTAGTGGGAATGTTAATCAATTAGACATACAGAGCATTAATGATGTTTCTTTTGCCTAATTAGATTAGCAAAACATGAGCACAGCCACTTTTTTTTAATTATTATTATTATTTTTCTTCCAGCTCTCCAGCTTGTGCCTCCCGAACAGCAGCACCCATCTGGCTCCGGGGTGCTCCAGAGGGAGGTATTTCCCCAGGCACCCCCCTGGGCTGCGAGCAGCTGGATCTTAGCCCCCTGTGCCCACCCTGGAGATGGGCAGGAAGAGCATTGTGGGAAGATGTCTAGCTCTCTCTACAGTTCATTTTTTGAGGCTGAAGGCAGAGGTTTAGCAGCTCTGGGCTGCAGCGGAGACTTCCCCCGAGCCCCAGCACCCACAGAGCTGGAGCATGTCGGTTGGGTGGATCTCAGGGAGGACCAGATGCTCCTCCTGCTTCTTGAGCGTTCGCAGGATTCGCAAGGAATGTAAAACCCAACTGGGCATTCCCATGAGCCATCCCACACGGAGCTACTGAGCTCCCAACGATAACAACAGGGCTATGAAAAAGTGAGATGAGGCTTATCTGTAAGAAAAGAGAAGCCCCATTTGATTCAGGGCAAGACAAGAAGCAGATAAGATGCCAGAAACACTTACAAGTTCAGAATAATACTGATATACAAAGTGTGGGATCCCTGAAAAACACTGATAAACTGTCCCAAGGCTTCATCAGTTTTCTTCCTGGTTATCTGATTTATGCAGATGCAGGTAACAAACTGCTTAGTGCCCAGCTTCTCAAAGGAGAGACAAAAAGAAAGAAATAAACCGCAACGTTTTAGCAAGAGAATATTCTTAGAGCAGATCCAAATTTTTTAAGGATTGCACAAAACCAAATAATCTTCCCACCTCGCCAGTTAAAAAAAAAAAAAAAAAAAAAAAGGAAAAACTAAATTTTAACATGTTGTTAAAGAAAAACTAACTGTGTACGAGAATGTCCCACACTGGGTTTCTTTGGCAACTTGGGCTGTTTCTCAGGAGAAGCTGCACAGGGAGCAGCAAGTCTTTAAAAAAGTGAGACGGACGACGCCTCATGGATCCTGACTAATGTAAAAAAGCCCAAACGTAACAGAGCCCAACGACCTCTTGCTCCGAGTCTTAAATGTTTCAGTGTCATTCATGGCATTCCCATGCCGCGCCAGCTCTCCACTAGCAATGCCAAAGGGGCAGGATTTAACCTGTCTCATTCGACTGCTGCCTTCAGCACAGCGAGTGCCGTGACCCGCACCGGAGCTGCTACAGGCTAACTACTCAGTGAAGGAAGTTAACTGCCCACCCTAGTTAAGTTTTTTTTTGTGCATCGAGCTCGACCCCATCACTTTTTTCTCCCCAAAGTAAAAAAAAAAAAAAAAAAAAAAAAAAAAAAAAAAAAAATAAAAAAAAAAATAGTGTCTGCATCTCCCAAACTAAATCCACCACCAATCCATCCTCCCTACAACTATGGGGCAGATTTTATCTGGAATGCCATAGAGGCTGAGATAGCTCATGATTTTTAATTCTTACCTCTGCTGAGGTAGAAGGCTTTATCTGTCATTTCACTAGTTTTTAAAGCATTGCTCCACTTGGAACAGACTTTTTATTTTTAAACCAGAGAGCTAGTGCAGTAAGAGATCACATATTTATTAGTTTGAACCAAGGCATAACAATATCTTGAACATTCATGTCTTGAGTTACAATTTCTATAGTTACTAGTGCGTTAGTGTTTACTGAACTACCACAATATTAATTTTATAGTAGCACTGCTTCCCCCTTACTAGAAGAGTAAGTTTTTACGAGGGTTTTTGATGGACTCATCCCCTTGTATGTATTTTAGGAGGCTTCTCAGGACCCTCTATTAACTGACAGGGTGTTACTTGGTGATGAAGCGGAGAAGCAAATTGAAAATTTGAATTTAATGTGAGATTTAGTCTTCTATGTGTGTCTCGGAAATTGGACAGAGGGTCTCTGGCTGGAGGAGAAATGCAGCACCTCAATAGAAGGAGCAGAATGGCCTCAGTTTTATCTCCTACAATTACTGCTTGCAGGTCAAGATGAAAACTTGAGGCAAGACAAGAAAATTCTGGCATTTATTCCGTTCCAGAGGAAATTATCTTGGTCGCAGAAAAAGCCAACACATTCTGCTCCCTCAAATCCCCTCAACAGCTCAACAGAAATCCAGTGCCATTCCCAGAGCAGAGCCACAGCCACCACCACCATGCTTGCTGCGTTGGTCTGCCCATGCTGGTTTAACACACCTTTCCTTTAATCTGCCACTTTATTGCTGTTTTGTTTTAAAGCAAGCCAGAAAAGTTATTAATTATGAGCCTGATTCAGAACTCACCGGGCTCAGTAAAAGGTTTGCCACCGCGTTCAGCTGGTCCAGAGCACCCCGGGGTTATCTCTGTGCTCCGAAACGAGCATCTGTCATAACCTCAGGAAAACGCAGGTAGGCTTTTCTGCACAACACAAACAAACAAGGATCTCCCGTAGGGATGTAAAGATTTCATCCTCCTGGAGTTTGATTATTTTTCCACTTCCATTCCTCGCTCTGTGTCGCTTAGTTGACTTCAGACAATTCCATTTCTGTCTTAAGCAAGAGGACTCGGACCTGAGAAGTCTGATACCGCACGGGCAGAATAACAGCATGTGGTCTTGGCTAGCCAAGGAAAAAAAATATTGCTGTGGGGTGAAGTAGCTAGGAAATTACCTGTGGATCCCTCTTTGCGTGGTCCAGATTGCTCTGGTGCTGCCACACAGCCCTCTGCCAGCTCGTGGCAAGGCAGAGACAGCTTCCCTGCGGCAGCCTTTACTCCAAATCGTGGTCAGTTATTAGTTCTTCGCAAGGTGTATTTTCCAAAAAGCCCAGCAGCTCCACTGCTCGGAGCTTTACCAGTGGATGGGAAGAGCTGCCCAGCTCCAGCCTCTGAGCCAGGGCATACCCCAGTGCTGGGGGAGGGCGGCTGGCATACCCACAGCTAGCCCTGCACCCCCAAAACTCTGCTTGCTCCCGATTTCCAGCTTAGTGACAATACAGCAACAACATGCATGAGGGTGAAAGGGGGATGAGCACGGCTTGCCCACCAAACAGAGGTCAAATGGAAGCTGATGGCACTGCAGAGAAGGGACAGTGCTGTTCTGGGAAGTGGAGTTGGGGGTTTTGTCTTCACCTCAGCGGGAGGCGAGAGGCTCAGGCTGATAGCGAATCTCAGTGATCACATTTGGGGGGAAGAAGAAAAAAAATCAAGACGGGAAAATATAAAGAGAGAAACTGCCTTTTGATTGAGAGCTGAGCTCTCCGTCCCTTCTTGGGGAGGCTTCAAATAAGAATTTATCAACTTCTGTAAAAATAACACAGCTGATCTGTTCAGACCCTCACCTGCTGCGCGACTTTCTGATGACAAACTAGATCTATTCTCCCTGGAAAGATCTGTTTGGAGATGCTAAAAGCTTTACCTTGGACCTTATCTGGAGCTTAGAAAAACACATCTGCGGTTTTGTTGGTGCAAATCTAGAATCCAGTGCACCGGTCTGCCCCGGTTCCTTCTTATAAAGCAACAAGAACTGTCGTGTCCCCTCGCCCCGGCAGCGCCCGGAGCCGCCGGGACGAGTCACCGTCTCCATCTAGTGGCACCGCGGCCGCGGTTCCCACCCGCGCCCCGCGCAAAACCCGGACCCAGCGGTCAGGAAAAGGGTCTGAGGCTCCCTAAAAAAAAAAAAAAAAAAAAAAAAAAAAAAAAAAAAAAAAAAAAAAAAAAAAAGAAAAAAGAAAAAAAAAAGGTGTCTTTCAATCTGGTGTTTTGTTTTGTTGTTTTTTTGTTTGTTTGTTTTTTTTGTTTTTTTGTTGTTTTTTTTTCCTTCCTGAATTCTAATTGTGGATTATCTAAGTATAAAAGTATAAAAAGTGAATTATCTAAGTATAAAAAGTGAATTATCAGTATTTACTCCCATTCCCATCTATGGCAAGAACTAAGCCGGGGCTCTGCAGGACAAGGGAGCCCAGGAAAGGGCATCTAAGGCTCTTCTGCACACACCGGTGAAGAGGAGAGGCCACGTTAGCAGGAAAAGGGGAGGCAGCTCTGCAAAACCATCCCTGTATCACATTCAAAGCTTTTATCTGCTGTCATTTTAAGAACTCCAGGAAGCTTCCAAACAAACTCCTCACTAGAGAAAAACGGCTCATTGACCGCCTGGGTCTGTGTCTACAATAAATAACATTCAGTTCTTCCTGCTTGGACTCCCTTCTGGGTGCTCATTTGTTTTAGTTCCCTGTGGCTTTCCCTCAATACCAACCACTGTTTGTTTGCGTTTTAACAGCATGAATCACCCCCTTAAGCAAAACCACAGGTGACACAGGACTTTAACCTCATTGACGGAGAGTAGCTCTGGGAGAAACTCCACAGCTTTAACGGGGTTGGTCTGCGGATGAAGGAGGGCAGCAAAGATATTGCCCTGCCCTCTTCATTCTTCTTCTCCAGCAACCAAAACAACCTCATTTTGCCTTCAAAAGCAACTATCCCGTCTTAGGGGAGGGTAAGTCAGTAGGAGACAGGGTTGCAATGTCACCTGCTGTCCCAACAGTCAGACGATGCTGCCTGCAGCTCCTGTATCCACGAGGAGATAAATTAACAATTTAATCACAAACCTAAATCCAAACTCTCTTTGGAGACATCACGATGACCTTCAGTGAAGCCTGGACCCCCATGGGGTGTCCCTGTACCCCTCTGCAGGAGGGTCTGTGGCTCGGGCTTCCCAGGCAGCACGGATCCAGCCCACCCCTGCCGAGAACAGCAGCTGGGAAAGGGTCACAACCGATGAAAACCACATACACAAGTACCTGTGAAATACTGATTATATTTCTATGCTTTTATAGCAATATAATACTTCATAGGAGACTGAGAAACATATATTTTAAAATATTTTAAGTTACCTGTATACCTACATAACCTGTTTATGGAACAGGAACGCCTTGTTGCTGCTTACTTAAATCCATGACTTACCAGCCCCACAGCAACATAATAAAATGCCCAGAATCCCACGAGCTTTTCTTTTGCTCTGGAAACGCCACACTCAGATAAAGCTCATTTTATAAACACTAGAATTGCATTGCAATATATACACATATATATATTAAGAAAAACTTCTACCTTTCATAAATACATCATACATAAAATGTTCCCAAAATACATTCATGCATTTTCCCCATTTAAGATCCCTGCTCGTACCCAAAAAGTGTCTGTAAGCTGGGAAGGGCAATTGCTGGGCAAGGCCTGGAGCCAGGCTCGTGTTTGCAGGCGGCTCCAAACTCAGGTGAAGGTTGTGAAGAAGCCTTTGGTGTTTGGGTGGTACTGGGGTTAACTCCTGCATCAGTGAGTCTAATCCTGCCTCCCTGGAAAAACAGGGCTCTCCTGCACACTGTGCTCCAGCAGAGCTGCACCAGCTGCCCATGTTCAAGCAGCCAAAGGGCACCCTCCGTCTCACCCTTAGCACTTCTGGCTTTCCCAGCAGTTACTGGAGATGCTCAAGTCTCTCCTAGCGCTTGACAGAGGCTGGGAAACAAGGGCTTTGGAAGCAGGTAGGTCACTGCCTGGCTTTGGTGGAAGGGGATCTGTGAAGGGAAGAAGCTGCTTTCTTGACTGCCCTTGACCTGAAGATTGACCACGCTCCCAGCACCACCATCCCTGTCTGCAACGGGAACGGCTTTGCCTCTGCTCTGAGAGTCAGCCCTTTGCTAACGTGGAAACAAAAGGAAACAAAAGCCCATCCCGTGTGGATTCACAAAAGCATAAATACACAAAATATACAAAAACATCTACAAAGTAATTCTAAGTAGCAGCTGGCACAAAGGAAGCACCAGTTTTGCAGCTCAGTAATGTGGGTCCTGTCCCCGTGAACGTGGTTTATACAGTGTAGGACTCCAGGGGTTGGCCACAGCCCTCCCCCGGAGCTGTACCTGGATTGTGTGGCTGTGCAAATACAGGCAGACTAAGCACTAACCTCGCCTGATCCGGGTTGAGAGGGAAGCCAGACATACGCCTGCCTAAATACCACTTTTCCCCCTCAGGAAGGTGTTGGACAATATTGCAAGTGCACATTCAAACGTCATATTGGGAATGCTGCCCTCTCTACTTGCAAGCACCCAGTTACTAGTCAGCACCCTCTTTCCACAAGGCAGTCTGTCCGTAGGGCAAGCTCTCCCTTGAACTAGCGGTCTAGAGACAAATTAAATTAATTCTGACTTATCTATGTCTACAGAGCAACCAAAGAGAAGCATTGCATAGATCTGTTATCTCATGTCTTCCCGCCCCCAACAAACAGCAAGAAGTAAGTTCAAGTTTTGTGCAGTACATTACAAAAGGCATCACCTTTAAACAATGCAAGAAAAATAATGAAGCGTCCACCACGGTGTCAGCCCTGCAACGAAATGAGGCAGCGAACACAGAGCGCTCGGCAGCTCTCAGGGACGGCTGCCTGTAGTGTACTGATGACTTTGTTAGACAAATCTCCTCTCAGACCTATCTCCCATTGCACAGTAATACAAATTTGCATAATTAGATAACCCGCTCCTGAACAAAAGGAGCGATGCTGCGCGTCACAGGAGGGAGGAGGACGCTGTCGGGGCCGTCTGCTTGGCATACAGTAGTTTAAGGGCCAGTTGTCCCCTCTGCAGTGCAGACCGCAGGACAGCAGGGCTCTTTTCAGCCTTAGGAAGTCTCAGCAGAAGTTTTTCTACAGTTGGCTTTACAACTGAGATACTAGGGCCCAGATCCTCTGGTGGTTTAAACCCCACATGCTCCATTGGAGTTACCAGTGCTTATTTCCACAAGTGGAGAATGTGGTCCTTGCTTGTCACAGACATAGAATAAAGCTATGGTAGCCCTTTCTTTAAATAGAATTAAGTAACTACATATGGCATCAGCGCACAATTTTAAATGTGCGCTGTTAAGAAAATAGCAAGCACACCAGTGGTTAATTAAATTATTTACCTTGGACTAAAAAAAGTGATAATATTACTATTAATAAAAAAAACCAAACCCTAGAGACTGCCTAACGTCTTCTCATCGTATTTTTGAGACTGAGAAAGTCACTCGCATGTTTACAACACTATATATCCTCTTCAGCTGGCAGTGAAGGTTTGTGTTCCTGGAGGTCACAGTTGCCATTTTCAGACGTATCTGAGCTGCCCGGAGCTGACTCTGGTGACGGGGGTTTGTAGAGTAAACAGGCAACTATAAAGAAGGTTGTCCCGAGCACCTGTAACCACAAAGACACCCGTTACTCTCTGCTCCCCCCAAAACCAGGTGCCTAGCCCTTATCTGGGATGAGATTTAAGGACCAAGCTTTGGGGAGGAGATGATGCTGAAGGCCAGCCTGGACAGCAGACCAGTGCACAAAGCTGGGAAGGGCAAGAGTCTGAATTTAGCCAGCCCCATAGCAATGGGACAGTGAGAATTTGGAGAGCTGTTCAGCCCCACACGGGGCCCCACCAAAGCACAGTGCTGTGAGGACTGATGCCACCTGAGCTGTTTGCTGGAAGGTTTTTGAAAGCCTCTTTGTCACAGCAACTGCTAAACACTACTACTTAGGGCAAGAGCTTGTTTGGGAGCAGTTAAAATGATGGTTTTCAGCTAATAAATAAGAACTACAGAGCTAAGCTCTCTTTTTTTTCTAGCAGTGATCGAGAATGGTTGTTTACAGCCTGCCCACAATGCCATCCTTCACTCTCACTAACATGCTGCTGTTATATATTTTATTCTGTTTCTATCAAAAAATCACTTTGGTAACTGTTGGGAGGAGATATTTCATATGGTGCAACAGAAGCTGTAAGCCTAGAAAGTAATGGGAATTTAAGAGAATGATGGTGCCTGGAGCACTATTACCTGGCGAGAAGCAAATGGATCTTTTGCCTTCCCTGAGAACATTTCTTGTGTGACGGTATAATTTGGGTTGGGGGGAGGGCAGATCAGGACAACCCAATTTCGTAAAATTCTCTCCCAGAGCAAAACACTATCTCCTAACGACCTGCTCACTTTATCAGACAGGGAAGTTAACAGGCAGCATCACCTTGTAGACCAGTCCAGCGATGAGGGTGTATCGGCTCATGGCTAAGTTCTGGTATACGTAGCAAGAACCCTGCTCGCCACACTGGTCCTGCCAGAGCAGGCAGGATTTATCAATCATGGACCCAAAGGCGATGGGGCCAGGGATGCCTCCTGTGGGAAGAGAGAGGGAGCCTTCAGTTTGGGCAGCACCTACGCACCAGCCTTGCAAGATACAAGGTGCTTGCAGAAAAGCATCAGGCTCTGCTGCTACCATGATTAAGCAAACTCATCCTGCCACCTAGAGCCCCAAGTTATCCAAATTACAGTGAATTTCAAGACCTGAGACTCCAGTGGGTCTTTAGACCACCCTGACCTACACGTTGCACAAGAGCCAAAAGACATACACAGGAGCTTCAACACCTCTGCTCCTTTTTTCTTAAAATAAGGACAAGTTGCTGGACATTGGCCCTCTACCCCACCTGTGACGAGTTACAGAATCCTTCATTCAGTTCACAAATCATATGCAAAGGGAATTAGGTTTTTCCGAATGACAGCAAACAAGAGAAAGCATCCTCCTTTCAACAGCACGTGTCCTACCCTCTTCTTCTCCAACTCATTTTTAGGTTAACAGCCTGGCACATGCTCCAGAAAGCCAACGGACCACACCGATGCCCAAATTCATGCTGTTCCATACCTAGTGTTCGTACAACAATCCACTGGATCCCGAGCGCGAATGACCTTTGTCTGTCGGAGACGCACCTGGGGAACAAAAGGGGATTGTTTAAAAATGCTGCCAGGCTGCGCCTCCCCGCCCTGCAACACCACGCACTGGGGTCGAGCACGCTTGGGAGCTCCGTTCCCGCTGGAGATCAAGGTTCACCCCAGTGCAATGTCCCCCACCCCTGCTGTAAACTGGGACACACAGGCGGGTGTCTCATGTCACGAGGATAGAGCTGCCAGTGCTAAAATTTGCTTTTCCAGCCAGACAGGGAGAGGAGTCCCGGTATCTCCAGGCTGCCAAGGTGGTTCCCATCACATGTTCCCCATGGCTTGAGCCAGCAGGATAAAGTGGAGAGGTGGATATCGGGGCCTCCTGCAGCGCTGGCAGAGGGCGGGGTGATCCCGTGCTTACCGCAGAGTGGCAGTCAGGGCAGGAATACTGCTCAGGAAGGTGAAGAGGATCACCACAAACATGAAGAACAGGAGCAAGGGCCTTTTGTCACAAGAGGAAGTGCATTTCCCTGCCTCTGCATCACCGGCGCCAGGCAGGAGAGTTTTCTCAATGCAGCTACACTCGTGATAGACCTGGGAAAGAAAGGTCAGTGGGTGGTTTGCCAGGGAGAGCACGGAGGTAGTCAAAGCTTTGAAAAGAAAGAAATTCACGGAGGGTAGAAACCAACCAGTTTTTCTCCCAGGGCAGAGCGAAGCAGAAATCAAGTTGCATTCTCAACACACCTCTCTTTCAAAACAGGTTATTAAATAAAAGAAATTAACCTTGCCAGACAGCCCTTGAATGCTGAATGTCATCACTACTGTTCTTAAGCCTTTGCCTGTCTCTGTGAGTGACATGCTGGAAGGATGAGGAGATGCATCATGTTCACTGAAGACCCAAAATAAGCACTGGGGCAGAAATTAGGTGACTACCAAGCTCCCTGCCTGCATGATTTACAGATTTCAGTGAAGTTTGACCCAGAGGGAGTCAAAACCGGTTGGACACATTGAGAGAAGCAAAGCAGGGTGACCTCAGGGTACCTTCTGCTCTCACCCCAGGTGGTGCCCGAGAGCATCCACCCTGCACTGGGCGTTTACGCTGATTTGCAGCAAAGCTCAAACCTGTGAAAACTTTTGCAGACCCAGCCAAAACACTCCGAAGAAAATGTGCCAGCCACCTTTGTTAATACACAGTACTTTTGAACATACCTTCTTGCCATTCCTGAGGTTTTCGGACACTTTTTTGCACCCAGCATGGCAGGGAGAGTAATACATAACATCATCGCTCCCACAGACAGGGCTGTAGGTCTCCTGTAGACAGCCACACTCAGCGTTGCAGGCTGCTGTCAGGTTTAGGTGGCCACCAGGCAAAGCACTAAAGGAAACACAGGAGCAGTCAGCGGGGAGACAATTGAACAGCATTTTCCAGGAGGAAATTGGTAGAACAAGAGAAGGAGGGATGGTTGAAGATGTGGTGGATCCCCAAGGAGCATAAAGCCAGGCTTGGGAAGGCGTTCACCTCACCCGGTTTTAACCATGAAGAGAAATCGTGCCCTGGAGCTCTCTTTCCCACAGCTGCCAGGGGAGTTTAAGTGACCAGCTCATAGGGAGACACCTCCACTTGGAAAGATTTGCATTTTTAGTCCAGTTTATCCCACTGGATAGAGATGGGGGACTGTTTCAGTTGCCATGAAGGCAACTGAAGAGTGGAGCATTTTACACTTTGGCACTGCTGATCTCTCCTCCCTCACTAAGTGTCTTCTAAGCTCCAACTAGAAGCAAAAATCTATATTCTGGGTCTCACCCTCAGTATCTGCCTGTAAGACTGACTGGACATCATCTTCCATCACCAACACCCCCACACATGACTACCACCAGCACCACATACTTGGCATTATCCTTCTATTCCAACCAGGGCCATGCAGCACAAGACAGATGGGGTGATTGTTATTACCTTCCCTCATACATCTGGGTTACTCCTGCCATCGGCATGTTAGGGCAGTGAATAAAAAAAATAAATATAGACAGCAGACTTGACACTGTGCAAAGTAAACACAATTTGATGATTCCTGAACAGCGGAGTTTGAATTTATTCACAAGGAATCCTCCCAGGAATGTGCCTCCCCCTCCAGCTGGCACAACCAGATAACCTGAAAAAAAAAAAAAAATTAAAAAAAACCCACCAAAAAACAAAACACAGAAGCGAGTTTAAAAATGTCAGCAAGGAGTTTTCATGTTTTAATATATAAACTAGTGTGCCTGCTTGAGAATGACTCGGTTGCTGTGTGGCTTCTTGGGGGGAGTTCATGGATTTTTCTACAGTAGGTGCTCCCCTGTAGCAGCTCAGGTAATATTGCACGAGCCTGGTAAGGCAGCTTTTCCTATCCAGAGATCTTAAAACAGACTCTCCAAGGAGCACACCGTAAGTACTGGTGCTTGTTGGACATCACTCCCTCAATCTATGATACGGCAGCTAAGCGAGGATCTTCCAAGCTTCAGGATGCTGACAAAATTAAATCCTCCAGTTCAGATGTGCCTCATTAGAGGAAACATTTAGTTAATATTTTCTGGTAACGCACTAGTAGGAACAGACTACAGTTATTTTGCCTTCCTCTAGAGGGTAACAGATGGCTACGGAAGGACACGTTTCTTCCTGATGTCAGTAGATACAGCTCTGAAAATGCACTTGGTACAGACGTGCTGACGGGAAACGATCCTATCTAACAGCTGAAGACAATACCCGCTCTGTAAATGAACTGCAAAAAGTGTTTGTCTCCATTCTAAGTGAGCTACAGTTCCCTTATATTTGTAAGCAAAATGGGAAAACATTGCAAAAACCTTGTTTTCTTACCAAAAAAGGTAGCAGCTTCAGAGGCACTTAAACTAAACTGAGACTCCAAGAACTTGGGTCCAAACGTGGACATCCCAGCAATGAGGGTGGCTTCGGTTGCTCCTGCTAAGCAGAGGAAGATGAAGGTGGGGTTCTTCAGAAGCAGCAGTACTGATCTGGGAAGGACAAATATACTGGAATTGAATCACTGTGGCACGTTTTGATCTCAGGTCTGTACCCTACCTTCAAGTCAGAAGCACCACACGGAAGACAAGGCAGCATCCCGCCATGCTGCAACTCTTTGAAAGAAAACAACAAAAGGGACTAATTGGAGTTGGAAAGAGCAGCAAGTTTCTGCACTTATGCTTATCGAGTCCTACCAGCCAAGGAAGGATGCTGAGGAGACCCTCACTTCTCCCTGTGTACCTGCACAGAGCAGCTGGTGCTCCGAGGGAGACAGTCTCCATTGCTGGTGAGGATCAACAGTTTGTCCTTAAAATCTGCCTTTATATATAACGTCTCTCATGCACTAACTTGCTCTGGCTCTTGTTCCTGTTGAGCACTGTCCAGACTCTCTTCAGGCACCTAACACATGTGCTTATCCTGGCCATTTTTTATAGCCCTGTTGGCTACAGCCAACCACCAAGGAAATCTGAGGAACATCAACCAAGCACCTAAAACCGGAGGAAATAATCTGGGACTCTTCCCTGTGGACCTCATGAGGGCACCAGATGGGTCTATTTATCTCACGAGCAGGTTCAAAATGGGGACTGGATACCAGCAGTGTGTGTGTGTGAGATGTAATTCACACTCCAGGTGCCCACAGCTTGTACGTGGATGATTTCAGTGGTAATTTTCCAACATTTAGGGCCAGGCCGAGTATCTTCCACTCCTAAATGGGGCAATACTGACAGGACACCACTCCTCACCAAATCTCAATCATTTCAAGGTTCTGTTAGTCCCTGATGGCAGTTATCTTGGGACTCCCAACTCAAACAACTGAGACAGGGAGCAAAGTTGTGTTATATCCTCACAAATGTACACACTGCTCATGCGCATCCTCATGAGAATAACAATTGCTGATAACCATAGATGTTTTGAAGCTTAGGGGAAATACCAAGCAAGCCTTTCTATATGGAGGAAGAACCTCCAAGACACCTTATATCCCACTGGAAAACAGAAAGCAATCTTTGTCCCACAATCTAAGCACAGTTTTACTTTAAGCTTAACGTGTAAGTTGAGCAAATACATTTTCTTTTCTACCCACTGGGATTTAGCAGAGAGCCACAGATACGCCTGAAAAAATTGCCATGTGTCATTTATATGCAGAAAGATGAGCCAGCAACGATTCCATCTCAGAGACACAGAAACACCCTCAGGCACATGGGATGGTCTCAATTATCTCTCACTATCTCGGATATTGGACTAAGAGGGTTGACACTGCTTTGCAGGGAGCGTTTTGTAACACACTTGAAATTCTGCCCTGTGACTTCCCCCAAGCCTAGCCCAGACCAGTACCACAGACCATCTCATTTCCAAGACAGGCACAACCCTGCCATTCTGCAGCGATGGGGATGCCGAGGGATCCTCGCTAAATTAAAAGGCACAGTCACTTACCACCTACTGCTTCGGAGAAAATGTCAAATCAGAGAAAACCTACTGTAGTGCAACTGAGAGATGTGCCGAGCTCCAGCATCAGATTTGTGCAACTCCGTGAACATAAAAAGGAGAATTTCATTATACCAAGAGAGCAAAGAAGCTGAAAGACAAATACCACACATTCTTACACCTGGATTACAGGGGCCTTTATACCAACCATTGTCTAGCTCTCAGGATTAGTTTTAATTTACTAAACTATTTTCCAGGAATGATCTTTTCGATTGTGCTTTATTTGGAAGCACAAAGCCTAATCACTCCGTGAGAAAACACTTCTCGTGGACCTCGTGGCTGATGTAGAAATTGTACAATACCTTTACCTTTTTACAGTTCAAGAGAAGAGAAGAGAGGAGTTGTCCTCTGCCACCAGCATGGCTTTGTCGGCCAAAGGTTACAGGTTAGACTTGCAGGTAGGAGAATGCAGAGAAACTCCTTTCAGTGCTAAGAGTAAGGATTTACTTATTTAATCCATTTGTAGACAGAAGATGCGGTTCTGAGGAGCTGTGGCACAGAGAACCTTACCAAAGTCAACGCAGACCTTGTCACTGCGATCAGGAGGATTTTAGTCAGACACAGAAACCACCTAACTCTTCAATAGCCTTGAATGTCCTCAGTTCTGGCAGCCAAAGGGATTTCAGGAAGCTCAGCACTGCCAAGAAACGAATCCCACCATCTATAAGAGCCTGATCCCACAAGTCTTTACTGATAGAGGCACATATCGGTGAAATGTCCTGCTGAGTAGGTGGGGACCACTTGTACAATCAGAGCCTCCTACTCGGAGGAACGCCTGCATGCCCAGGACACCCCAGACCGTAACAGAGTACAGCTACAAGTTAATGAGTCATTAACGATCCACAAATATTTATGCAATCGTAAGAGCATGTGAATGGGGACTTTTCCAGCACAAAATGACACCTACCATCATCACCACCAAGGGAACAGAGGGCAGCACGTATGTTCCACGGGAATATAAACCGATCTGCCTTTACAATGCAGGGAAGCTGTAGCAAAGGCCTGAGACAAACTGAAGCCCCACCGTGCCACCTAACCCGAGAGGTATGAGCGAAATATTGACCGTAGCTTCTCGCGTTGAAGACCAGTCCTTGACAGACCCGTGAATCACCCTCACAAACTCCTTCCTGTAGCTCTCTAGGACAAAGCCTCCTCTCCTGGCACAGCTCTACATGTCTTCTGTTTAAATCTCTCCGCACTGACAGCACGAGTCATTTCATGAGAACAATCATATGGAACCAGAGTAAGGAAAATGCCATTTTATCAGGGCTTTTCAACCCAAGAATTAAGAGGGAAGTCTCTTCAGGGCAGAGGATTAAGCTGTATGGGCTGCATTCCTGTAAGCTCCTGCTCTCAGGCAGCACCGTGAATACAGCAATTCATTAAGCTTGCTTAGAAAGGACCTGATGGCATGGAATAGTATTTTATTTTATCAGTATTTCTGCTTATCTTTGAGAGATACTTACTGTTCGTACTGTGAGAAAACGTGTAGCATCCGATCCCTTACTAAAACAAAAGCAACACTGTCCTTCGGCCTCACTCTCCAGCCTGGTCCACGTGTCCAAGAGCTGCACGCACAGATGTGATTCTCCTCTTTAATGCAAGTTTCCAGAATAGCAAGCCTTTAAGGCACTTCCCTTTTATTAATCAAAAGCAGGGAACACAAAAGTCTGTGGGGTTTTTGCTTTCAAACGAAAACCACACTGAGACCTAGGGTGATCTGCATTGTTTGATATGAGCTGCCCACCTACGGGTATTTGTTCTTCAGGAACAAAATATTGTTCTTCAGGTGAAAGAAGATGCTGCCGGAGGAGGGCTGCCTCCATACCTGCTGTCAGACAGGCCTTCACCAAGAAACAGCAGGAGCTTTGCTCCAGATAAGCAAGAAAAGCATCAACCACTGAATTTTTCTCCCTCTCTACTACTCTGTTTGTGTTGGTTTTAGTCATAACCTTATCATTATTTAAATGCAGGTTTTGAATTTAATTTCCGCACAGAGAATAAGCCATGACCTCGGAAAATGGCACCCAGTCAAGAATGCCATTTAATAACAGTATTGAAATCTGTTCAATGTAATATTCTTCGCAAAACTGCCTTAACCCCTGGTAAACTTCCTATGAAGCCTCCAAGAATTTCAGACCTATGTGAGTCGTTGCGCTGACACAAGACAGATCAACTGCTGTTGAAAATTTCCATACTGAGCACCTGCCTCAATCCTCCTCTGCCAGCACAAAGGCAAATACCACAACGAAAGTTCTGAGGTAATTGCTTGCAGTGGCACGAGGTTTGGCAACACTGAATGTTTGCCTTTGTACGGTGCAGCCGTCACACATGGATGCAAACTCCTCCCCAAGAACAGTCCTGGGAGAAATAGGAAAAGGAAAAATCCCCTTATTGACTGCAAGCTCCAGAAGGAATTGATACCAAGATATCTCTGCAACACGCAGAGCTTGCACACCAGCTAAATCCAAGCTGTAAATAGAGCAGCACCTCTCCCCCTGCCCTCTGCTTAAATACAGCTCAAATACAGGGAGCGGGGCGGGGGGAATTCATAAAAGATTTCAGAGATCCATAGCAAATGTTTCCAGACTAAAAGACCGCGTTTTACTTTGGGCACTCACTTGTTCCTACCCGGGATCCCTTTAAACCATCTCCTACCAAACCTCCTTTGGTGCAAGTGTGCTCCAAGCAGCAGCCCTGTGATTAAGCCTGCTGCTGCGTCACTGCTTTGCAGGAGAGATAAGAAATAGTAACACATAAAGGGTGGCCGGAAGATGCAAAGGCAAAAGGATAAAAAAAGAAAAAGGAAACTAAGAATAACAAAGAAAGGGAACTGAAAGCTACAGTGCAGGATATCTTGTTCCCTGGACTTGGAATGGAGATGTGGGAGTTGGGGGTTTTGCTTCTTCTCATTAAAAGGATAAAACAGGGATCTAACACAAGCAGAAACAGAGGAAAAGAAGAAAAGCTCTGAGGGGACAGACACTGGGCAACACCCAACTGGGCCAGGTGGGGCCAGATACAAGCAGACAGGAAGAAATAATGCTGCTGGGGACAGGGAACAAGATGGCAATGCCTGTGCATCTCCCACCACCTAAAGGTTGGCACCAAGCCGCTCCTGGTAAAACTCAGCCTGCTGCATATGACTGCAGGTGGATCTTTGCTCGTGGACGTGAGCTTCTGAAAACCAGACAGGACCAGCACCTTGTCCCCTGCTCTCCCCCACAACCCACTGCACAATTTGCTGAGAGTCCCCGGGTGCTGACGGGACCAGGCGCTTTGCAACCTCCTCTGCGAGGAAGAGTCGCCACTATGTTTGAAGACGGGCAAAACCTGTCAGCCAGCACTGTAGAAAGCAAGCTCGGTTTGGGCCCATCGCCCTCACTCCTGGGTAGGGCTCCCTGAACCTTACGCATTGGGTGGTTTTCTCACCGAGGCAGATCTTTAACTGTTTTCCCAAAGTCCGGATCTGATGCTTTTTTGTGGCTCCCATCCTTTAGCTGATGAGCCTCTGACACCCTCATAACGATATATCGCTGGGATCCTGAAAACATGAAGCAAACAGGAACAAGAAGCGTGTGAGACACGGATGCGGATGCTACCGAAGTGGTGGATTTTCAGGGGGAAAATGCAACGTGACATCCTTCCTCCACCAATGGCTACAAGGGAGGAGCAGAGAAACAGGCAGCTGCAAAGCCCTGGGGGTGAAATCCAGGCAAAAATTACAATTTAAACACTGGAAGCTCTTCCTCTATCCCCGTGTCCCAGCTACGTGCGCGCATAAGGACACAAGGCCCAAGTGCAGTCCCAGCCCCAGTTCCCTCGAGCCGTACCTGGGAGGCGCTGGGGGTACCCCAGGATGGGGATGGAGATGAGGAGGGAGGCTGCTCCGGCCCCGAGGAAGCCGATCCACCACGCCCCCACCCACAGCGTGTTCTCCGGGGTGATGTCAACCCTGTAAGAAACGAAGCCGAAAGGACACAAGGGAGAGGTTTGAAATGGAGCAGGACAACTCCGTGCCCATCGCTGAAACTGGCAGGGACCGCGGAGGGACACGGTGGGGACATCACCAAAGGAAACTGAGCGCTGGCCTCTCCCATGGCGATCTGCTGGGGATGCCGTGTTCACCATCTGTCCTGCCACACCAGAGCACTGCCTTACCGGAGAGCACGACACTTAACAAGCCCCAGAAACGACATCATTTAATTCTCCTTTAATCTCTGGCGTGCACATTCACCTCTCCCCATTTCATTTGCGCTTCGGAGCTTTGCTATGAACCTTGTTCCACCCCCGAGCAGCCCTTCACAAGAAAACTGGTGGAAATAACCCATTCTGTCCTCTGGAAACCCACTCCCCCTTTTTAACCTATTAATCTGCCAAAGAGCCTGTAAGGAGATAAGAATAAATTACAAACACTAGGAAGTAAGAAGGGACTAAGCATCCTGGCTGGATGACCGGGAGGACGAGCAGCACTGCTGGTAGTGTTGCCTCATCAGGGAACTCATTCAAAAAAACTCACCTGCTGCTCGTAGCCTCATTAGCACAGGCAGTGCAGCATGAGGAAGGATTTAAGCTGACAGGTTTGTCAGCAATTTTCTTCCAGCAACAGCACTAATACAAACCACCCTTCCAGCCTCAGCATCCCCCCCCAGAAACACTGCTGAACACCATGGGCACACATCCACCCAGCCACCGGGTCATTTCTCCAGATTATTAGTGTTAATTTTTTTTTTTTTACCCCAAAGGAAACATATAGCATAAAGGAAAAGGAACAAGATTATTTTTTAGTGACTTACTCTCTGCCAATTTCAGTATAAATATTTAGAAACATTCCTCCTACCAGATAACCCGCTGCAGGCCCAAGGATTGCAGCAGTGTAGAAAACAGCTGAAAGGGAAAACAAGTCGTGTTAGAGAAAGAGCAGCATTTCAGCCTGGGATGCTGAGGAGCACTGCCGGTGTCGAGCATCCCCTGCCTCACGGCACTGGCCCAACTCCCTCCTGGATCTGGGATGCTCAGCCTCCTGCCACCTCGCACCCCTCTCCCTAAGCCACTGTGAAACAAAGCCAGTTTTAATTTCACAGTTTGAAAAAGTTTTCATCTCACTCGTGTCCCAGGGAAACTTTTGCATCCAACCTGGTAATTTTTATTGTATGGGGCATGGAAAATTTGTTCAGTGGAAAACCGTATTTAGTAGGGATGTAGCTGACCCTGCTGCCACATCTTAACTGCTGGTGTGATGAGCAGTGGCATTGTTTCCCCACCAAATATATGTGATGTATGTACTAAAGATGGCACCATTGGCACTTATTTTGGTTTGCTACCCTGGAAAGACCATCAACTTACTGATGATCTCCTTTTCTCCATGCACAGCCTTCTGATACAACAGTATGGGCAGACTGTAAATTTTGAAATTGCTCAGAGGTCACCCCTTTCAGCAATTTCACCAAATAGGACCGTAAGTATCTGGCAATTGCTAAGTGATACACAGAAGAGAGGAGTGAGCTGAGCCTCTTCTCTTGGCTGTGCTTCGCACCAGCAGTATCTGAGCAGCCCAGCGACCATCCCGGCTGTGCTACAGCACTAAAGGGGTGACGTACCCTTGCGCGGACAGGGTATAGCCTCACGATTGTTTGCCAGAGATGCTAATGCCATGCGCATGCTGGAGGGCTCTTACCAGCTGGCCCCGTGCTGGGAGCAGGAGGCACCTCCTGATCTGCTGGGCGTGCACTGCAGGAGGGAACATACCCAGCTGCACTTCTATTTTCCTGCCTATAAAGAATCAAAACCTCCCCAACAGCTGCCACCTCTCCCATTAGCAGGAGCAGAAGACCTGGAACACTTCTCATGAAACTCCTGAGTGTGGCCCGTTTGGTGCCAAGGCAGATGGACGGGCTCTCCCTCCCACTGCCCAGCTCACAGGTTCCAGCTGCCCCTCTGGCTCGACTCACCGATGTACACGGGAGAGTAGTTAGTCTTGACGTTTTCATCTAAGTAGGTAACACCGAGCGTGTAGAGCGGCGTGGCTCCCATCCCGTGCAGGAACTGCCCCAGCATGAAGATGAATCTGTAGCCGGAGAGGCTGGAGGCAGCCTGGGTGCAGGGCAGGCTCTGGTTCCCTCCGCAGACACCCACCTCTGCTGCTGAACGCGCCTCGTACCGTCCCGTGGTGAAGTGGGGCAAGGCAAAGAGCAGGGAGCCCAAGCCCATGACCAGCACGCCCCAACCCAGCCATCGCGGTTTGTGGCCGTTCCCCCCAAAATAGCTGACGGCCGTCAAGCAGATGCACGCCGCGATGTCGTAGGAGCTGGCGATCAGCCCGCTCTGGTAGCTGCGGAGGTCAAAGCGTCGCTCGATGGAGGTGATGACCGTGTTGATGAAGCCATTCACTGTCATGCCTTGCAGGAAGGAGGCAACACAGAGGAAGAACAAGACACCCTTGGACGTGTTAAAGGGCTGTAAGCACCCCGGGGTGAACCCCCCCCAGCCACAGGCCAGGTCCTCCCCTTCAGCGGACACGTATTTAATCCCTTTGCTGAACTGGGTCTCCTCCTCTCCCGGGGTGTTGGAGCAGAGGGGCTCAGCGCACGAGTCGGAGGGGCTGGGCACACCAGATGACACCGTACCATTGCTCAGTGGGGTGCCACAGGCCTCCTGCCCACTCAGGACGGGCTCACCGGGAGGAGGAGATGGGCGGGAGAAGTCAAGGGTCTGAGCGAAACAAAAGCCATTTTCTCCAGTCGAATTCTGGGGCATTGCCATGAACAGGAATGGAGAGTCAAGCAGCAGGTCGAGGTGGGGCTGGTGGCCGGGGGTGGCTTCACGGTGCAGCGGGGACCAGCCTACCCAGGAGATGCAATTTTCAGCATTTACATCACTAAGGAGATGGCAAAGGTCTGAGCCAAGACCTGATCTGCAAAGAGAGAAGTTTTATGCATGCCTTTATATAAAACTATGCTCAGAGCCCTCAAATAGTGGTTTTTTTTCTTTGTAAATAAGTATTAGCATTTCACTGTGCAGTTCAGTTGGGCGCCCCCCACCATGGGGTGTGTTGGTACCTCAGCTATCAGGGCGCCATTAACATTACAGAAAAGAACAAAACATTCAAGAGCATTTAGTCACCTCTAAAGGCAGTCTGCCCATCAGTGGAAGCCAGGAATCCCTCCTCTGAAAAAAAAATAACCCTGATTAGACACCGGACCCTCACCACCTCTTTCCCCTCTTCCCCTGGCAGAGAATCGTGCACACAGCTACAAGTTTCCCACTGTTAAAAGTCCTTTGGTCTCTCTTTCACACTCTGCCAATAACAGTTTATAATTATCCCGAAAAGTTTCCACAGTCAGACTGATTTTATTTCAAGCCCTCAGATCTGTTTACAGCCATTCAGTAAAATCCTTTCTATAACTAATTAGACTACATGCCATTTCAGAGCGAGCTGGAGGGCAGAGGCAGCTGACTCTAACCTGATTACTGATGCAGACTGCCTTCTTTCAACCCGTTCCTGTGCATCGCAGCACCTGATCATGCCAGCAACCAACAGTATTTTTTCTGAAATGCCTTGGCTGAACTATGGGTGATGAAAACTATAAGGTTCTCCCTCGAATACTGGACTTAAACATGCAATAACCGCTAGGCAAGAACTGCTTTATTACAGAGTATCTTCAAAGCAGCCTGTATTTCCCAATATTGTTGGCCGATATCTGTTTGAGAGGTTCTTATAATGTTCCTCTTGAGGTCGCAATCAGCCCCATCAGCAAGAAATGAGGAGAAAAAAAAGAGTATTTGTTTCCCCAGTGAAACGAACCACATTCGGATTGCTGTAACCTGGGAATCTTGCAGCCTTTGGTGAAGAAATTAATACTCATCAACGGTGTGCACGAGCACCCATGTGCTTCCCTGTACCAGCAGCTCTTGCAGGCACTGGGGCAGGAGGACTTGGCAGAACGTGATGCTTAGGGCAGCGCCAAGGTCCTGCTCCCTCCCCAGAAGGGCAGAGCATAGGCCACACAGGCAGAACAAATTTTAAACATCCAGGTCAGTAGTGCTACGACAGGTCTGGTCCTTAAGGGAAGTTAAATGAATGAGCTCTACCTTTTGTGGGCAAATAATTTCACCTTAATTACCTTGTCTGGGGAGCAGAGTGCACAGAATATTTCAAGATCAGATTTTAGCAGGAATTTGATGATAGTGCAGGGCAGGGAGAGCTTGGCTGCCAGAAGGGCACCGGTTTTCACGTCCACACTAGACTTCTCCGGGTAACTTCTACTTTAGCTGGCTGAGCGCAGTGCAGGATAACTTTGATGTCTAACATGTAAATGCCAAAACTAACTGCAGGCATTGAAATTTTGCTGCAGAGACAGAGTGTTGTAACGTGCTGGCACAGAAAGATAATGCCTTGGATGCAAGGCTCTATTTTTTCACTTTTTCATCCCTCCAATGTTCTTATGACTCTTACAGCTCTAAATCTGTTTCCTCATCTTTGGATGTAATATTGGAAACAATAAATAAGAGTGCTTTAGCACTCTAATTTTATTAAAGTCAGAAGTGATTATGAGGTGCTGGATGAGGCTCTAAGGGGCGGAACTGTTCACGTTACCCTGCTGTAAATCAAACATGCCTCCTGCACAGCAGCCGGCTGACTTCAGCTGCATGCTTCCCATATCAAATGTAAGTCTGATGTTACATCTCACTGCACTTGTAAAGAAGGTTGCTTGGCTGGGGATGGATTTTGCTATCATTGATTTCAGTAGATAGAAAAAGCCCATCTCTGTTAGCTGATGTGACCAGGAGCCAAGACCTCCCAAACTGGCACACCTTCACCCTGGAGGAAACACTCCTACCGCCTCTTTACTGGGATATCTCCTTTGATACTTCATGAATATATATTGATATTTTGATATTTCATGAGTCAGGAAAGATATTACAGCTTTTGATTAATGTTTTTCTTTCCTGGAGGAGCAGGAGTCTGGGCCATCAGACCCAGGTGACCACATCATCCTCCCCTTCAACCCTGGTTACCCTTAGTCCTACTCACGTAAACAGCAGGCGAAACATTTCCAAGGAAGCGACCAGTCTTTTCTCCAAGCAGCAGATGTTTCCCTAGACACAGAAGCCTTCTCTGCCCCCAAAGCCCACGTCCTGGCCCTCTCCCGACGGACCTGGGCTAACGACTTGTACCCAGGTGCTGCAGGCAGGAAGCCTGTTCCTGCTCACTGCTGCCCACCGAGCTGCTCTTTATCTCTTGAAGTATTTATAAACTGGCAGTGACACATTCACTGGGAATATTAGCTTTCATAGGAGCCATATGCCACTTTAGAGGACAAAATATAATCTTTAGGGGAAAAAAAAACAACAAACCAACAACTTCATGCACTTCCTAATCATTCTTATTCATCTAAGCCATCCATTTATTGCTTCCCATTCATCTCTCTTTTTAATGACTCAGCTGGTGATTTCTTGCTTACATTGAATCAGTCCCAATGCTATTATCTCACAGCTATAGATTTACTCATTTTTGCTGCAAGATTTTAACTCAATTTTTTTTTCAGCTGTGCAGCTGGTTCCAGACTGCCAACATTACCAAGTCAACACAACGAAAGTAGCAAGGCGATGAAAGCATATGATTTGTATTTCGTGATGAAATCTGTAAAGACTCCCTCCCCTAATATTTAGCATTAAATCAACGGTAAAACTTACAAGCTTTTCATCAGGTGATCAGTTAAAAAGTCACAGGACCAATTAAAAACATTTTGTGTCTCTGCCGAGGGCTGCGATTAGATTAATGTTACAAATTAACTCATAACTGACATGCAAAATAATCCCATTTGCTGAAGCATGCCCAATAATAGTTAATCTTCCCTTTCACTCTATGGTTTTTGACTTTTATAGGGTATTATTGTGGCAAATAACATCTATTCATAACTTCTGCTTTCCATAGCTGAGCACAGTTTAAGGTTTATGAGTAGGCTTAATCATTTTTTTCAGTTCTATGGCATACATGGAGATATTTGCTAAGGAACAGGAATAAGGGATTAAAAATGATCCAAAAACGTACTGTAAACCAGGGAGACACAGCCCCTGGTGATGCTTGGTGGCTGTCCTGGGTGGTCTCACGTTATTCTCCCTGACACAGGAGTGAACCTGACCTTACTAAACAGATACTCTGAATTTGGGAAAGTCCACATCCAAGTACCGAGCTCACGTTCCTGCAGAAAGGAACAAATTCACGGGGGTTCGTATATTTAATTTCTCTTGGTAACACATACTGAATTTTTCTGGGATAGTTTGGCTTCAGAAGATTATCAGCATTACTTCTGTCATGGCTGATAAACACCATATGGATCAAACATAATCCACTCGCTGGTTTAGGAATGGGGAAGCCTCCCAGAAGTGAGATAAATCCAGGTCCCAGTCCTGTGAACTGGGCTTGTCCTCAGGGCCCTGGTTCAGTTAAAGGGAGATAAAGAAAGTGCGGGGTGACTGGGTTGTTCACATGCAACACTGAATTGTTTTCGTGTCAGCTACGGAACTTCACCCAGCTCACATCAAGTGTGCACCTTGCATTTTTTAGCACGCTTTTAAAAAGCATCCCTTTGGTTCAGCAATACAGAGGATGCTGCTATTGCTGGGAGCAGCACCAGGACCAGCCTGGAGCCTTTCATAACCAATTCCTCCAGGACCAGCATCATCCTGCACACACGGAAACGTTTCAGGAATGAGAAACACACCTACAGAGCAGCCAGCTGACCATACACCCAATGCTGTGCTCACCATCAGTGCTGCAGGGACAGCTGAAGGGCAGGGCAGAGGCATCCAGAAGCAGAGGGTGATAGGAACACCCTGGCCCACCCTTCATGTCAGAGACATGTTTTTACATGATTAGTCCCAGCAGAGCCTGAAGCATGGAAGAGAACAGTAGAAACTGGCTTTGAATTATCACATGAGCAAGGACATAATTAAATAAATTCCAAATGGCAAAGCTTAGCACTCACAAATCCTTTATATGTTTTCCAAGCACTTTCCATTCGCTAGCAAATTAATGCAATAATATGCAAGAAATCAGGAAGGTGACTTGGGTAATTTTCAATTAGCTGCTTGAAAATGCTTTGAAGATAAATCTAGCCAGATTTTCTGAGCTTACTTATTTGTTCCAGCTTATCTGTGCAAGCACAATTGGCTGCAGCTGCCTTAGACCATCTTTAAAAACTTACAGTGCCAATGCACAAAGCAGATTTAACCAGGCCGCTACATTCTGCCATAGCAAAGATTAGCCAGACAAAAGGTTCTTTTATGCTATAATACCTAACTCCTGCTCCCTAATGTCACTCTTGCTTTAATACCTTTTTCCTAGCCATAAGTTTCATCGACGGTGAGGTGGTTTTCATGCTGGCACAGTACTGTGCTCTCCAGCCACCGACACGGTCCATGGAGCACAGCGTCTCAGTGGCTCTTCCTACACAGCTACACCACCAACATTCTCCCAATATCCAGCCCTGACCACAGCATGGCGTTATTTCCCATCACTTGGGTTCTTACAACCCATTTAAGGATGTTCAACATTCAGGATAATGTTTCTGCATGAGCCGTTAGTCAGCTTTTCCCAATGGTTACCAGTCAGTTCCTATAGCCCTCCCTTCTTTGTTTCCATGCAGAAGATGCAAATCCAGGCAAATCCTTTATGATACAAGAAATGAAACAAAACGAGCAAAACCCAAATGAAGAATATGAGACATGATTCTTTGCTGCTTCTAAAGAGAGAACCAATAAAAACAAACAAAAAAAAGCAACATCCTGTGTTATGCAAGGATGCTGAGTACAGGATAAATATAATGCAATAACGCTGACATCCACCACGGCTTACAGGAACTTACTCCTTTTCATCATCCTGGTTCGATCAGTGTGAGGGTAAAAACAAAAAGGGAAAACCAGAGGAAATGATACCACGGAACTTTGTGAAAGCCATATCACAAGACGGCAGATTTGGCACCAATAATAGGAGGCACTTCTGTTGTAGGTGGTGTGTTAGCATTATACAGAATTACTGCAGCCTCATAAACAGAAGGAAACAGTCAGTGCTGGAGTAGCAGAGCCTTTCCACAGGCTTTTCTTTTACATTGCAGCTGGATAACAGCCTTTTCATTGAGATATCTCCTTCATCTGGCGCTTTTTTTTTTTTTTCCTCAATGAATGACCAATTCATGTATTATACCAAGCTGCACTTCTCTTCCAGGGTATCAGGAATCTATTTTTGGCTTGATCATTAAGAATAGGAGCAGAAACACAATCGTGCTTGGAGCCAGAACTATTTATACCCTAACCTGGACCACTACCCTCCTTTCTGCTGTCAACCATTCAAAAACCCTAGAGAAATCTGCACAATTCCACAACTGCCTTTTCTCTTAGAACACCTGCCACGCCTGTGCTAGTGCAGACGGCGAGTGAGGAGCTGTTAGAAGTGGGTTTCACACACGGCCTCGCTGTTGAAGAGCCATTCCTTCATGAGGTCTTAATGCCTTTTTCCTTTCAAATGGAAAAAAAAAAAAAAAAAGGTCAAAATTTGAAGCTGAAATACAAATCTTAAACCCCTGATTTCTGCTGCAGCACGAGAAGAAATCTGTGTGAAATCCTGAGGCATTACAGAGTGCTGTAAAGGCACAGCCTCCATGCTGGCTCTTTTACCTGCTGTGAACAAAGAGGGTTGGAGGTCAACATCCATATTACCTAGTACTTCTTCTCCTGAGCCAAGATTGTCTTCCAATCCCTCTTCTCCACAGTAAGGGGACTTCCTAGGGAAAATCATGTACCACGAGGTCTTTAGCTTGAACTTTCTGTGACAAGTTCTCCAGCTGAACCCTATGTCGGTGGGCTGGATGTCCACCCATTCCTCTCTCAAACCAGATGAGACAGAGCTGGATGGAGCACATTAGAAGAGAAAAATGCTTCACAGAAAGGAACTTGCTGATCACCAGCATCCCCTGCAACAGTCACCATCCCCAGTGAGCACAAGAGCACATGAGGCCATGAGATGGGCAGAGGGTGGAAACACTGCATCAAGGAGAGAGACAGAAACTACAGGAAGGATTCAGCTGAAGGAAGAGTATTTCCCACACAAGCTCACTTTTTTTTTTTCCAGATCAGCAAGTAATAGCTTCCCCAAACAGCCCCTGGAGCACAAACTCACTGGTGCACACCGCTTAGCCTGGATCTTGTTTAACATTCAGCGATGCTCTCTAATCCTCTTAGGTATTAGTCTTGAGATTCCTGCCAAGCACGGGAACAGCACAGCCTCCCAGACAGAACTTAAATGAACTCACTGCTCGAAATGGGCCTTTCTGCAAAATACAGTAGAACTCCAGCTGTTCATTTTTGGTTAACCTCAGGTTAGCACCTAGGAAGTCACTACAGCATGCAAAATGCAAAGTTAAATACCCCTGATTTCTCAGGTAACTCCCTAGGAAGTCATTCTGCATTAAGACTGGGATTTCTCTCTCTTTAATTACTTCTTTAAAGTATATAATTTGAGTTTAGACATCCCTATTGTCTCTCTGTTGCCCACTGCAAGGAGATCATCACATCCAGGTTATCTACATGCCTCAAGCCATGTCTCCACAATCACTGTTTTGTGTTACTAAATCACTCATTACTGCAGATATGATCTGGAGCAGGAACAGGCACATAATCATATTTCTGTTGGATTAGCCAAGCATATTACCCCGAGCTTATTCTGGCCTCATGTTGGCTACCTCAACACAAACAATATTTGATCTAGCACAAAGCCAGATGGTGCAAAATTAACCCTTTCAGCACAAACCTGACGGGGGACAAGGGCGTTTGGACAAGTTCAGTGCACAGGCTCAGGTAGCTGTAAGACTTCGGACTCGGTGTTTCCTGACACCAAGTACTCCCCACCCGCCCTCCAAAAAGGAGCTAAATGAAAGCATCATCTTTCATCCACTTAGAATAAACACGTCAGCTTGCAGTTAATTTGCATTTGATCATGCAACACCCTAGATCATGACACACTGTGGTCTATTTTAGGATTTCTTTAAAGAGGGCACATCCCTATTGTGTAATTGAGAGGAAGTGATGACCACTTTCAAATGACTTCTCTTCATTCTCCGGCTCAAAGTCCCAAACGAGGACCGTAACCGCAAACGACAGCTACAACCACAAGATGAAGGGCAGGAACCCAGCCCCAAAGGGGAATGGGACAGAGCACGCGACCAGCACGCTGGCAGCACGCAGAGCTGCTGACCGCTGCCACCAAGGGCGAGTGGAAGAAGCCAACCTGAACTGACACCTTCCTGAGAAACCTAAGATCCATTTCAGTGGCGAGTCCTTGTGCTGCAAGCTCTTACAGTGGCTCCAGCAAATGTCTAATGTAGAAAGCACTGGAAATCTGAAGGATAGCCACAAAGCACAACAACAGGTCGCAAACGGGCAGGGATACCTTGGCTGTGCTGTCCTTGGCTGTCTGGCTGCATCTAAATAAATAACCACCACTGCTGATCGAAAGAGGCGGGACTGCACCGATTCCTCAGAGAGATGCTGGTGGAAAAAAAAGCTGAGCAATACCATTCTCCATTAACAGGCTTCTCTCGATAGGAAACAGCAATCCCAGACACACATAAGTCAAGATACATCCCAGTGTACAGAGGCAAGCGCGCGCTCTCCGCAAGCACCAGGCGGTTTACAAGCTGCCCCTCTTGCAGGCTGGCACGTCTTTCATCTGACAATCAGGTCAGTAATTCATTCTTACTGCCAGGGAGCAAATTGCTGCCAAATGGTGTTTCTTCCCGAGATAAAAGAATAAACAGGCTTATAACGTTCCCATTGTCAACCCAGAACATCTGCTGGAATTCAGAGGGGTTTGCTGTCCATGCATAACGTGGAGTCAGCCTCTACTTTGCGCCCTCCCTTTTTCTCACACATGAGGATTTGCCGCGTTAGCAGCTGCTGGAGGATAGATTTACTTGGAAATCTGAAAACCACCTTCAAGGGATTCCTGCTTCCACGCAGCAGCGTTGTGGGGTTTCCGTTTCTGCCTCAGGAACTTCTTAATTTTCTTTAGTAAGGACCTGCTCGCATCCTACAGCCCCCACCAAGGCGCTATGAGACACAGACACAGCAGGAATACCTTGTTCTTGGTTATCAGCTTGAACTGAGGGCTGATTTTTGATCAGTGTGCCCTAAGAAATGATGGGCCTGATCCTGCCATGGACACTTACCCATGAGGAGTGTTTGTTCAAACAAGGCATTCAAGTGGGATTCCCAGGATCACTCAGAGAAAGTAAGAGGTAATTCAAGGGGATAAAAATTGGTTGCTTTGTGGCGGTAGGCAAGGAAGGGTTTTTACTGCCTCTTGAAAAAAAAAAAAAAAAAAAAAAAAAGCAATATTTTAAATTATTTTAAAACATGAATATTGGAGACAGATAATCAGCCTACCACAGGCTGGATACCTACTTTTCACTCCTTTTAATTAATTTTCTTCAGCATCTTAAAATACTCTTTTCAAGGTTTTCCACCAAATAAGATGAAAATATGCAACACTAAAGGGATCACAGGTTGATTGAGGTTATAGGGGGTCTCCAGAAAAGGCTGATGGTGTTGTAACCAAGACCCACATCTGGCTCAAAGGATCTAAATCCTCCATGAGACTGAGTCTGCTCCAGTAAGACAAAGATGACCGTAAAGTTGCTTTGAAAGCACTGCGAGGAAATCCCTTTTTTTGGGGGGGGGAATTCTTATGCTAAGATAAAGCTCCATGGCATCTGCCCTGTCCTCAATTATGCTGAAGTGGTGCAGGATCAGATCAGTCATTGAGTGATGGCGTTAACCAGCCCCTCCAGCTAAGGCAAGGTAGAGCAGCCTCGCTGCTGCTCCAACTTGCTGCTGGGACAAGGGTTTAACCTCTGTTTTCTATAAGGCTTTTGAAGCAAAAGAAAACTCAAATTTTTAAATCTGATTTATTTGGAGCACGGTAAGCTAAAAAAAGATTGATGCAGTTTTCCAAGGGGAGGTTATGAGGAAACAGAAAATCTGAAAGATCCTGGGTTCTTCAGATGTTTTAAGGACTTTTTACTTCTGTGGCATGGAATGGTATCATTTATCAGAACTCTAGAATATAAATGGTTTTTTTCTCCTCTTTTAATGCCATATAGAAAAATAAACTTCTATTTCATAGCATACCCAAAGCACTTGAATTCACAAATATGAAGCCATAGCTATAAAAATGCCAAAAAATACTTTTTCTTGGCTTTTTTTTTTTTTTTTCCCCTCCATAAAATCATAGGTTTGGGTTGGAAGAAACCGTAAAGATCACCTAGTTCCAACCCCCCTGCCATGGGTAGAGACACCTCCCACTAGATCAGGTTGCTTAAAGCCCCGTCCAACCCAGCCTGTTCAGCCAGAATAATGCAAAGTCAAAGTATCTTGGGGGGGGGAAAAAAAAGTGTTTGTCCTTGCTTTCTCAACATGAAAATGACTCCCTAACTCCTTCAAAACGGACAATAATTAAGCTTGTCAGCATTTCAGTTTCTTTCTTGAAGCAACCAAGCCAAGCTCTGAGAATTCGAATGACTGAAGAGTACTGACACCGTACAGCAATATACTTGATCCATTCACAAAAGCAATCAAATCCGGCTTTAGTATAACTATACGTACGTCAGTGGAATAGCACAAGTGAAGAAAGGCGACTAGTTTCTTCACTGCTCCAGGAATCTCAAAAACTGCTGGAAAGGCTCAGCACTTTGCTGAACGAGGTGAACAAGAATAAACAGACCATTCCCCAGCACTGACATATCCCATTGCTCAAGCTCATTTACAATTTAGAAGTGGAATGACATTATTTTTGACAGCAGTAACATACTAGTACCCCAGATTTAGGGGTACTTTTGCCTGAAGAGGGATTTAAGGTTAGAATAACACTGTTCTGTTAATATTAAACACTTCCACTGCCTCATCTCCTGCTCTCCACTGTATTAACAAGAGGCCTGATGCAAAATCTATTAAAGTTAGTGGCCCTCTCCAAGTACTTGTCCACAATCACTCATCACAGCTACTGAAGTAGCATGGATGTTTTTGTCTAGGATTCATAAACCAGCTGAAGTTCTTGACCTCTCTCAGCGCATTTTTCCCAGAACGTGTTTGCAGAAGCTCTTTGCTCTCAAATCGTCCAGTTCAGCATTGCCACTCATACACTGGGAGGTCACTCAAGGCCCAGATGGAAGAACACTAATTATATCACAGGGAAGTCTAGCAATAAATCAGTTTTGAAAAGGGAGAGTGGCTCCGGGATAGGAGCAGCTCTTACATCTTTAGAGATCCCACAGCTCGATAGGGCTGGGACAGTGGGCAACCTGCCGAAACACAGCCCAGGGGGAGCTGTGATGCCACCAACCCTGTGGGCAAAGCCCCTGACCCTGCCCATGGGGTGGCCTGGGCTATTACTGCTCCCAAATCCTGCTTCTCGGCACAAGGATCAACCCCTCACTGGGCCAAGATAAGACATTTTTAAAGTGTCCTAAGGAAATACAACACACTTCAGGGTGGCCATCGAAATCAAGACCAGGACATCAATGCATTTCAGGGCAGCCCCCAAAACAGCCTGTGCATGGTTAGGAACTCACACACACACACTGCTTTAACACAGCAACCTCGGATTATTAGTCATAAAATCCAAAGGGGGAGCCTTTCCCTTTTAATTATCATTCTCTCCTCACTAACCCACTGGCAACAAGACATCAGCTGTGCTGAGCAGGTGCAGAGTCTTGCAAAGCTTTTCCACCATTCACCATTGCATTAATGGCATTCGGCAAGGTGCAGATACCCCCAGCTCTGAATAATTAACTTAGGGGCAGCAGCTGAAGGAATCAGGTGAGGAAGACAAGAAACCCAATTAGTAAAGCAGAATACATAGCAACCTGGCATATGAGCACCTTCACCTGTGAGCTGTGACCCAAGCCCTGCAAAGGCAGGTTTCTGGGCTTGGTCACTCAATTAAAATCAAGGAAAGCAAAACAAGCACTCAGTGATGCTTTTGGGGGTGGACTCAACAAAATAAGTAGAGCCACGATACGCTTTTTGTGCTGCTGCAGGGCATAAAGCCTCAAATGGTAGGGCAGGATCCTCCCCAACATGCTCCGTGATGTAAATACACACACACACAAAAAAAAGATTAAAGCTGCCTCAAGGAGTTTGCAATCGGAAATCATGAGGCACCGAGCAGCTGGATGCTGATCTCCCTAAGCCAGTGGATATTTCTTTTGTTAGTGGCTGATCCCATCTTCCCCCTTGCCTGCAAACCTCTAATCTGTGTAAAGAGTTCTATTAAGTACCTGCTCAGGTAGCTCCTGGTTCCGCTGGCCAAGAGCATCCAACCCTTGCAGGAATTGCTGCTTCCCATCTCATTTGTCATCCCAGGGTCACGCTTAATGTTGTTGCCACTGTCACTTTGTGGGTTTGGCCCACGTGAGGGGCAAATTAAGGCAGTATCAGTGGAGTGGCTATTTCACAGGGCTTCAGATGACCCTGGCACGCCTGGACACGCGCGTCGCACGCCAGCACGGTTTTGGCCGAGTGGGGACAGGGCAGGGCAGGTGGCTGTGCTCTGTCCCTCGTAGCCCAGAGGGTTGCTGCTTTAGTTTCAGATCATTTTTGGTAGCCTGCAGGCTAGACCTCTTTGCATATAAATAGCTAAATTTTTTTTTCCCCTTTTCATTATTTGACTAACCCTCTCTCCCTACATTTCATCTTTTTTTTTTTCACATTTACAACAGCTCAAAGCATCTCTTTTGTGTTCAATCCCCCTTAAACGCTGTTTTAAGGCGTGTGTTTACAACCAAGTGGCACTACAGAAAAGTAGGAGCCCAGAAATTAAAAAAAAAAAAAAAAAAAAAAA
>NW_020799125.1:1967700-2004980 GCF_003259725.1 Athene cunicularia
CCTACCCCCTGCTCGGGGTACCCCCAACCACCCCGCACCCCCGGGCTGCTCAGGGGGAAATTTTGGGATCCATCCATGCACCTGATGGAGGGGAAACGGTGCTGGAAGGAACCGCATCCGTGACTGTGGTGGCAGAGACGGCAACGGCCGGAATTTAATCTTTCCTTCCAGCTGTTGCAACGAGCTGACCCGGCGTAAAAGGCAGAAAAAGTACAAGAGCAGCTCCATGGGTATTATTTTCTCCGGGGCAGAAACACAGCTATCGCAGCGTTATCTTTATGGGTGCAATATAGCGCCGGGCACTATCGGGCTGGGCACGGCCGGGTTAATGATTGCAGAGGCCACGCAGCTCGTCTCTGGAGCTGAAGGAGCTGGGCAGAAAAAGCTGTGGGAAGGCACCGAACCCCTGTGATTTGCATGAATTCATTTGTCTGGGCCTTTTTGCCCCGCTGCTTGGGGACCTGCTGTCGTGGTGGTTGGTTTATAGGCACAGAGGGGGCCCTTTGTGCGGTTACACAGATGAGTCCCCGGCTCAAGCACCTGCACCTGAGCCCTCCGCACCCTGCAGGACAGAAATCTCCTGGGCAGATGTGACATGTGCGTGTGTGAGGGTCTAACCATGCAGCTCTTGCATGCTTACCAGTGCTGCTCTTGCAGCCCCCTTTGCATTTCTTACAAGAGCTGTTTCACATCACTTGGGAATTTGGCCTGTTTCTGCAAGTTCAGAGATAAATAATTCAGGCACTTGAAAGTGCAATCAGTCCTCCATTATCCAGCGTGCAAGGGATAACCTGGGTAATGGAAAAGCCCAGCTAATGCTGCAAAAGGCAGTGTGGAGGGCAAAGAGGTCTTGATGTCCAGCTGCCACGCTGAACCCTGCGGTACCCGTGTGGAGGCGGCTGTGCTGGACCTTTCCACGGCCGCTGCTGCAGCTCAGGGACCTGCAGGTCACCGAGAGCCGGGGCAGGAGCCAAGGCAGAAGCAGAGCCTGCAGCTTGCCAAGGCTCATCCCAGGCTGCAGCAATGCGCCGTTTGCATCACTTCCTCCTCCTCACCCTCCTCATCCTCTGAAGCAGTGGCTCCAGGATGGAGCAGAAATGTGTTGCTTCTTTGTCCCATCCTTGCTGAGCCCCATGGAGTGAGAGGTGGATGAGCTTCTTGTGGTTTTTGCTTTCACTAACTGGGCTAGACTGGGAGCTGTTGAATAAACTTTTAAAGGAAAATTAAATGTGGGAGAGCCTGCTGTTTGTGACATGCTGTGGTCAGGAAAGCCAGGAAGCTTTTGCTCCATGGACACACACTCATGTTGCTTTATTATATATGAATCGTTTCCTGTGCACTGGTGTTAGTTTTGGCTGGTGCTGTACAATCACTGATGAGTAAGGGCCTGTTTCAAACCATTTATATTTTAAATAAACAGGGTGGAAGGGACAACAGATGTCAAAGGTGAAGCAGTGCGTCAAAAGCATCCAACCTGGGGAACCCCCCCACGTTTCCTGTTCAACCTCTGCATTCACCCTGTCTCCAGTTCCAGGGTGATTCATCCCTGCTCCTCAGCTCTGCTCACTTCTCCACATACGCTTTGGTCCATCCTGCCTTTGGTGAGCTTGTCCTCAGAGGTGCAGAGTAATTATTTTACTTAATTTTTGTTGATTTTTTTCATACAACATCTCAAAATATGTTACCTCTTGGGTGAGGGAGATGTAAAGATATGGAGCGTGTCCTATGGAGTTACATGAGCTAGTAGTAACTATGATGACGTGTCCCAGGGAGAAGGCGTGGCAAGGAAGGACAGAGGTCTGGAAGAAATCTGTCTCCTACAAAAATCTTTAAAAAATCCTGGGCACTGGTGTGGCAAATCAGTCTTGCTATTTCTGCTGATTCACTTGTAAATGAAAAGGAGTCTGTCCCAGGTACAAGTTTGTTTTAAATTCCATTTAAAGCCTGCGGGGCTCAGGGTGAGCCAGTGCACACCTTGCTGAGTGAGTAGCAGAAGGCTCCTCCAGAGCCTGGTGTCTTCCCAGGACTGGGCTCATCCAAAAGGATTTTTGTAGCTGGTTTCAGGGATAGGAGAAGCTGGAATTAATTTACCCAAGCTATAGAAAGGCATGAAGTGTGTGTGATGCAACAAAATCTGGGGCAGGCAGGAGATGGAAAGAATGGGCAAGGTTTGGGCAGAGCCAAATAAGCACAAAGAGGAGCAGGGGCAGGGTGGCGGGGACCTGAGCGCGAGGGTTCTGAGGGCTTGGCATCAACTCAGGTCGTGCCTTGCTCGGTTTCTCTCCTGGCCCTGCAAACCTGTGAAGGGGAAGGATGTGACGGGAGCAAGAGCAAAGATGAATTGCAGAAGAATTTGG
This sequence comes from Athene cunicularia, assembly GCF_003259725.1. Lineage (NCBI taxonomy): Eukaryota > Metazoa > Chordata > Aves > Strigiformes > Strigidae > Athene > Athene cunicularia. Next base: position 1,970,058 of record NW_020799125.1, read on the forward strand.
AAAGTACTCACCAGAGTGTAGTCCTTGTCCTGATGTGAGCCACAGACACCTCCACCAAGGGAGGTGGGGAAGGGTGACAGGGAGGCGCAGACCTGTCCCTGCACTGTCGGGGACACGCGTCAGCTTTGCTTGACAGCACCTGCCCTAAATCTTCCTCACCTCTGCTAGTCTCTCATCTCAGGACCATCTCCTTTTGCTCCCTCGCCTGTCAAGCTCAGCCAGACTGGCTACAGAGCTCTGCTAGCGGCTGATGGTGCTGGTGGCTTGTCTTTTACATTTGAAGGGGAGAAGGTTTATGCTTGACTGGGGCTTGGTGGTGGGCACAAAGGTTGTTTCTGAAAGGACGGGGCCATCTCTGCCCCCCCATTCGTCATTAGAGCTGAGAATTATCAGGGCAGTGATGGTAATAAACAATGACAAGGAGAGTGTTAATCGTATTAGTAGCATTATTACTAACATAATAATTATATGATTGTTATCCTATGGGTTACTATCTCCTCGGGTTTTGGAGGCTCTGATCATTTTCGTTTGACTGAAACCCTGATTTTTGTGGGTCATGTTAACACTTACAGATATACCTGCAGTGATTTTCATTCAGTATTTCACACCGGCATGGATTTATGATGTGTTGTACCTCTGTCAGAAGCTTTGGGAGTGTCAGGAGCTCAGGGCTGCTGTTTTTTTATAAATCTTCATAAATCATTAAAACTCTGGTTTTAATGAATGCAAATTTAGTGCCACAGAAGGGAATTCAGTTGGCTGGAGGCAGTCCCAGAGCTGGAATCGCTCCGTCACCAGCGGCTGTTGAAAGACGTTTCTTCAAGTTCAGTCCTGTAAGCCACGTGGGACCTGAGATGATCATGACAATCTTTGGGCTAAATCTGTGCAGACATAAACCTTATTAATGCCCATCGAATGAAACTATCCTCGTTTTTCCAATATTCACAGAGCTGACTAGGAAAGAAAGGGAGTTGCTGTATATTCATCATGTAAAGCCCTGTTGTGGGAACATTTACATTTTTAATATAGTTAAGTGCGCATGTATTTACAAGATTAGGTTAACAAAGGGATAAACAATTTATTTAATACAGATTTCTGGTACCTGAATGATCATTTCCTAATATCACTGTTAAAAATACTCCCATGCTTCACCACTCCTGTTGCAGAACAAGTAGCAAATCTCTGGGAAGGAAGTACAGAACTGGATTTTTTTTTTTTCCTAAAGAAGATTTTTATTAGAGTTTCATTATAACTCTAATTTGAGGCAGAAATTCGTTCATAGGAAACATATAATAGATGAGGAATAAAGATAGTATTTTTCAAGAGTGGTGGCTACTGCTGGCTTGCAGTGGGAACTGCACTTCTGAACATCCCTCTTGGGGTTTTTACCAGACTTTGTGTTATCCTACCTCTGTAAGACCCTGTTGGTTTTGCAGACTGGAGCGTCAGAATCCATCCTGCTCAGCGCTGCAAGCTGCATTTATTATTATGAGAGCAAAGGATCCTGTAAATGAAAGGACGAGGTATGAGGCTTAAAGCAAACTGTTGCACAGTTCCTGATTAAACAGTGGCAACCCTTGCTGGAGGGCATTGCAGAGCTGAGAGTGTAACTGTGTTGGAGGAAGGATGAGACAAATTTGTGGGTGACATGCTCTGGCGGCTGTTAAACCCAGTAATTTCCCTCCAGACCTCTGGTTTGGGATGTCCCCGAGGTGCTGATTGTTGGCAGCCGGGGGGAAGCATCCCAAGAGGCAGCGATCCCTCGCGGCTTGTCCCGCTCTCACCGTCTCTACCTGGCCAGCAACAGCACTGCGATACTGTACCTCTGAGTTATCGGGAAACGATGGTTTTTGCTGCTGAGCACGTACAAAGTGTGATGTGTTAATTTTAAAAGAGATAAGGGGGAGTTGTATCTTCTCTTTGAAAGATTTCTGGAGGGTCTGAGCTTTATTTCTCGGGTCTTTTCCATTAGGTGATGCACAGACACCGCAGCCTCTCTTCCCTAAGATAGAGAAACAGAAGTGATTCCTTGCACTCCAGTCAGGTTTTATTTGAATGAAATATGGCATTACACTGGGGAGAATCATGGAAAAGTCCAAAGACGGCATCATCCAAAGAGAAGACAAGCCGAAGCAGAGTGCAGCAGCTGTAGTCTGTTCCCAGAGTCTGAACGGTACGTGGCACCTGGCAGCTCTGAGTTAGCATCAAGGTCATTTCAGCATCAAGGTCTTTTCAGCCTTAGGAACTAAAAGGGAAATTTTGACTGGGATGATGATAAGCACAATATTTTTGTAACTATTGCTTTTTGGCAGAAAACAGCCCAGATTAGCTAAACTACACCGTGGGAGCGTGTGCTCTGGGTACAGGCGAGGCCGTCCTGTTCCCGTAAATATCCTCCTTTCTCTGTGCCCATGTGCTGTACTGTGCACAGGAGCTCCTGAGCTGGACCTGCGAGTCCTACAGAAATGCGAACTGATTAATAATAACAATAATTACAATCCAGATCATTACACGGGTCATGCCCAGCTCCAAAATTTGAATTCTTTGCGCATAACTAACCTGCTAAGTTGTCATTTAGGAGGGATTATACATCGTGGCCTGTCCCCTGAGCTGAGGGCTGGAACGAGGCACGCTCTGCACCTTACCTTTGTGGGTTGCTAGACCCGAAGCTCCGCTCAGGGATGAGGATCACCACCTCGGAGAGGTGTGGGTGCAGCTGCAGGAATCCCCCAGCTTTGGGAGAGAGCGAGGGCAGAGATGTACCCCAATCCCACTTTTCCTCTGCTGGATTCACTGGGGGGAAAAAAGGCTATGAAGAATAATCAGAGAAAAACATACAAAATGAGAGCAAATATTTTTCAGTGTTGTGACAGCTCAGAATTCATCGCTCTGTTGTATGAAGCAGTGGTGCAAACGGGAGCATGGGGAAAATCACCTGTACTGTGGCTTTTGCTTCTTATCCACTTGCTGTGCTTTTGGCACCGTGTCCGATGGGAATATTTACTCTTCATTTAGCAGCAGCACAAACTCCACCGTAGGAAGGAAGAGCCGTGCTGAGCTCTCACAGGGCACAAGTGAGGCAGCAGCATCCCCAGTGAGATCCCAGCAACGCCTGGGGTGCACGGGAAGTGGTGCCGAGCATCAGCACAAGGGTTTGGGCCTGGGTTCCAAACCAGTTGCCATGGTCAACACAGCATGTTTGTACAGCGTCATATTCATCAGAGCAACACCCTTCCTCTTTATGTGTCTTTTTGAAGTGTAATCGCCATAGAACTACCCATTTAACACTGCTTCTCTCTTGCTAGGGGACTAGAGAAAGAGGTAATTTTCAGTGACCTAAGGGTTTACTTTTTTTTTTTTTTTTTAATAAAGCCTGATGAAAAAGCAGCATTGTAACTGAGGCATGAACTTTTAATGGCTTTATTTCATAATCTTTTTGAAGAGTCCTGTTGAACTAACCGAGTCTTTTAACTCTTTCTGTTGTTGGCTTAAAATGCTGGCAGGAATGTTGCTCCAGATCTCACATACTGTGCTATAATATTTGCTCTGCCCAATCCCCCTTGCAGATTTTGGTAAATGTTGCCATTGTGGTGTAACGACGTACAGACTCTTATTGGCGGTGATATCACCTGCCTGTATGATCTGCGAGATGGTCATGAGCATCATGTGTTTGTGAAGAATATATTCCATCATGGATTGGAAAGATTTCCGGATAGCTATTGATTTTCCAGTCCTGTAATTAGTTCTGAGATTACAAACATAGAAAATATTGCTCCAGAAATTGATTTTTTTAATTGTCCGTAGCACCAAACCCATGGTGTGACTGCAAAGCACGTCACATGCTTCCTGCAGAGAAAGAATTTGAGCTTTGGAAAAATATTGCCCCTGTAAACATGGAAAAGAAATCACATGGCTAAATCTGTTGCCATCTCAGATAAGGCCTGGATCCCACTAGTTCTGGCTGATTTTGAAAATCCAGCCCTATAGTTCCTCTTGCAGGATCAAGGTGTACAGGAGAGAGCGGACTCTGCATCTGCGAGGCCGGATTGTGTCAGGATCAGAGCATCAGCCACCCCCCACAGTGCAGAACCCTCTGTCCGGGAATGCCTCGCTGTCCTGGGGCTGATGTTCACCCTTGTAATAGTTTTTGCTTAATTTGTGCTCTGTGCTTACCGTCATGCCACTACCTCTTGCCCTTCCTAAAAGGTCACAGCCTCATAGAGCACATCCCACACATCACCAGCACATGCAGCCCTCTGCGCTCAGCTGGGAGCTCAAAATGCTGCTGAGGAGGAAGTAAACTCCACTTTCCCCTTTTTAAAGTCATTGAGCTGCTTTTAATCACCATCACAAGGGTCCACACGGGTGCTACGAGCCAGCTACCAAAGGGCTCTGGCTGCAACCCGCAGTGACACGTTTCCCAGCAAGGATGTGTTTTGCCAGTCCGCTGCTCCAGCCTGGTCTCTGCACTGATGCTTTATGCGTTGGAATGTGACGCTCTGCATTGCTGCTGGAGCTGCCTGCTAGTGCAGTAAATGCCATGCATGCACACGCATCCCGCCAGACTCTGCCCCAACCCTTCGTCAGGGCTCACGCTTTATGGGGACCTGAGCTCTCCTGAAACAAGTTCCCATGGACCACAGCTTGGGCTGTGCTCAAATCCTTTTTCTTCTCCTCCCCCAGGCCCTGCTGCAGCAGGAATTCAAGGCTCAGCCTCACGTAGTGGAAAGGTTTACAGGATACAGCTTTCACTTGGTGACTGCCACGTGTTTCTCATCTGAAGTGACACTTGCACGTGCCATTTCCTTGTTATAGTTAAAGAGAAACTTAATCGGCTCCACTTCTTGCTGAAGTAGGCCTGCCTTTGCGTTTGGCGCGCTGAAAGCTGTTAGACAGCAACAAGCTGCACCATCTCCTGCTCTCGGCAGAGGCCAGAAGTCACTCTCCGTGTTGTCCTCATCCCTCTGGTCCTGTGTCATCATACAGGTGCACCGTGGTACCAGTCTTGTGGTAGCTCCCCTCCCCAGTTAGTGCTTTTTCTGGGTTTTATTTCTCTTCTAGGACGGTGAGGGGTGGATAAGGGAGGAAACGGGTCTAAAGACTGGGAGCATAGCACAGCAGATCAGAGTTAAGGAGTGATCATGAGTATTTGAGATTTATTTTTTTTTCCACTTGCTTACCCAGCATTTGACATCTGAGGAGGACAGGGAGCAGCAAGCAGTTGGCCGAGAGCAGTAACTTCTCCCACGAGTGTCCATGGCCAGAAGCAAACATACGATTAACCACCTATTAGAGACACCCTGTGGCTGCTCTGACCTTCATCTCTTCATGCCCCCAAATCCACCAATGGGCAGAGTGGGGCGATCCCCAGCCCTGGCCCCCACTGTGGCAGGGGATGCTCCCACCCCCGCCATCCTCTTTGCTGCTGTCACCCCAGGCTCTCCCCAGCAGCTCGAAGCTGCATTTACACATTTACACAAAAAAACATGCCCTGGACCTGACAGGTCTGGAATGTCTTTTTTTTTTTTTTTTTTTTTTTTTTTTTTTTTTTTTTTTATTGCTTCTAGGCAACATTTTTTCATCTGTAATTATCAACTGAAGAAAGATGTCTCCTCACTTCTTCTTCAGGGATTTTGGGTCTCTCTCAGTGAGATGCAGGAGCCAGTTGGTGCTTTGTGCTGGTGATTCAGTGACCTTCCTGCACACTCAGAGTGGGGTGGCTGTTGCTTATGGAAAATAGGACTAGTTACGTCCAGTAAAAAAACACAGACTTCCTCTTCTAAATAAGCTGTTATTTCTCTCTAATGGGATAATGACAGATATTTTCTGTGAAGGCAAGGCCAGGAGTCCCCAACAGAGGCAAAAAGGGCACTGCAGTTAGGGAGGTTATTAGAATGATTTCATCTCATTGCCCAACTGTGCCAGGCATTAAACAAATCAGTTGAGTCACTTCTCTAAAAAGCTTGCAAATTAGGAAGGCTGGGCAGACACCAAAAATCCCCCCCAAAATATTTTACAAGTTACAGGCTATTCATACAGACAGTCAGAGAATTTGGCTACTATGAGATGTCTTCCAGAACCTGTGAAAACTCAGGAAGGAAGAAGAGATGTTTGTTTTTAAAAGCCCCAAACCTCATGAGAATAAAAATAGTCAAACTGGGCAATTTGATTCAGTTGAGAAAGTGCTGCAACTATGTAATTCCCGAACATACCCGGTGCCAGCAAAACCTTGGGAAGCGTCTCAGGAGATGGGAAGTGCTGCAAGTGAAAGTAAATTTAATAAGACATTAATGAACTGGGTGCCCTCCCCTTCCTCGCCCACGGCAGCTCCCGAGGCGAGTGGCATCACACCAGGGCGCGAATTCTCCTCCTGCACATGCAATCATTGCACCAGCCTATTTTTACTCTTTGCAGGAAAACGGTATTGCTGGGAATATTGCTACACACGAATCCTATAGGAGAAAGGTGTGGAAGGAAAGGAGGGGAAAATGCTGCTTTATTCTTCCCCACCTAAAGAAATTATTGGAGTCACCCAGCTCCCTGGGAAGCAGGATTTGGGGTTTGGATGAGAGGAGTAAATTGCAAGTGCTTTCCCCACCTCCCTCTGCTCAAGGACAGGAGGATATATAAAAGAAAGAAAGAAAGAAAGAAAGAAAGAAAGAAAGAAAGAAAGAAAGAAAGAAAGAAAGAAAGAAAGAAAGAAAGAAAGAAAGAAAGAAAGAAAGAAAGAAAGGAAGGAAAGGAAGGAAAGGAAGGAAAGGAAGGAAGGAAGGAAGGAAGGAAGGAAGGAAGGAAGGAAGGAAGGAAGTATTTCACCCCAAGAATATACCTAGTCTTTGTGTAAATGAATCTCCCTTGCACAAGGGCAGAGGCTGCTGCTGGGACACTGGTATCACCAGGCAAGCATGAGTCCCCCCAGCCTTGCACTTGTGGGTTTAGGCAGAAATGAGGCATTTTGGGGGTTATCCACGACCTTCCCGAGGTGGGAGGATTTGCGGGATGACCTGCGGGCATTTCTCAGTCCTCATCTCCCCTCGGGTCTCCTACTGGGATGAGGCCGGGAGTAGTGGAGTTAGCCCAGTCTCACTCTCCCATCTAGTGGCAAAACAAGGAAAGGTGGTCCAGGCAGAAAGAAAAGACATTTTGATCTTTCTGGGGCTTTTGGAGGAGGTATCATTGTGGGTTCAGTTAAACCCATCTTCCCCAGCACGCTGAGGACTGGGAACATCACCAACCTGACACAGAGGGAAACAGCAAAATGCAAAGGTGGCTCCGAGTCCTTCCCCGAGTCCAGCGGGGTTTGGGGGGTCCCTGCTCTAGGAATAAGCCACAAAGGAGCGAAGTCTGTGCACTGGTGAATACACCCCAGGTAAAACAGTCTGGATCTAAAAACGCGCACTTCTTGAGCAAAATAATGTCTTCTAAACAGCTCGTGATGGGTGGGAGGCAGAAAGCTGTAGAGCAACGCGAGAGCTGCGGCTTCCCACAAATAACCCCGTCTGCTGCTCGCACCTCGCTATGGACACGGCGCTGCAGCTGCCTCCAGCCCCTCAGTGCCTTCCCGGAAAGGCCTCTGTGGTCCCCTGAAATAGCAGGGTGAGGCATAACCCGCAAAGGCTGATCGGACGGACACGATTAGGTACCGCAGGCACCGTGCTCAGGAAACGCGCGGTCGGAAACGCGAGCTGGGGGCTGTGCAGGGCCCGGACTTCAGCAGTGCAGCAGCCTTTAAGACCGAGGATGTGACTCTTGGAGGCTGAAGCAGGGCAAGGTGGGTTAATCTGAGCTGTAAAGCTGTCTTTTTTTTCAGCCAGAGCTGGATGCAAAGGGTTTCATTTCTCTCACAGAACTTTAAGTTGCTCAAGTTGATTCAGGCCCAAGAAATCCCAGTTTTATTTCCGTGAGGAACCAGTACAGAACCAGCTCAGTCAGTGACTAGCCCCATGGGGATGTCAATCCCCAGGCTGGAGAGGTGCAGGACTCAGAACCTGCTGTCCCACATTCAGGATGCTGCAGTTCCAACTCTGGCATCCAGAACTCTGTTCCAGAGACCTGAGATGCAGAATGGATGCACTGTTACAGAAGATTTATGTTCTCTTGTCAGATCGAAGGATTGTGGTATTTCCTAGAAGGATAGATGATGTTTCGTTTTCAGCAAATAAGGTCAAAAGCACAAGGGGAAAAAAAAAAAAAATCTCTCATAGATCAGCTCAGTAATCTCTCATAGATCAGCTGTTTACAAACCCCAGAGGTGCAAGTGCTTGGCTCGCATTGCTGTTCATACAAAAATGCTTTCCTGGAGCATCATGCTGCTAAACTTGCTTTCTCAGGGTGTCACCCACATAGTCTGCAGCGTTAACAGCCTCAGCTAGAAAAAGATAACTTAAAGAGTATGGTACTCACTCCCACACTGTTCATTATAAAAACAAAAAGTTCTGGGCAGGTTTGGGAGGGCAGGAGTCGGTCAGGTGAGATGGCAAACTTCTGCCAGAAGTGCTTGCAGTGCTCTGAGCGGTTTCTCAAGCAGCACCCACATGCTGCAGGACAGGGGATGCAAGGTTGGGCCCAGCATGGGCGGGAGGAGCTGGTGATGCGGCCGGACCAGCTCAGGGGATGCATGGGGCCATGTTGGGCTGTGCAGGGTGCAGCTGGGACCAGGGTGGGTGCTGGACCCCCCTCCCCCCCCCATTGCTGGGGTGCAGCTCAGCCACTGCATCCCTCCCATACTCGGCATGTCGGGAGAGGGCAGCCTTTGCCGCAGATGGATGAGGCCAGGAGGGCGAGAGGCATCTGCAACCACCCGCCCCAGCACAGCAGGAGCTGTGGCTTTTAAGAAAAGCTGAAATGAGAAAGGCTGAGTAATGCCCAGTGTGGAAAAGGGGGTTGTGCAGGTGAAAAAGGCACCTTTCTCTCATGAAGACACTGTTGTTGCCAGGGGTTAAACACTTTCCTGTCTGTGTCCCGAGCTGAGATTCACGTGGCTGAGCTGGTAGGGTGGAAAGGCCCCTGTAGCAAGGCTGGCCACGTCCTGCTGCTCGAAGAGCCCCTCTTCATCAAACTTGTAGTTATATATCAGGTTTCCCTTCTTCACTGCAAGCTCATCTGCATGCAGCACAGACCCTCAGGCTGATCTGTTTGGCCGCAACAGCCTCACACGTGCCACAGCCTGGGGACCCAAGCGGGACATCCCAGGCTTGCATCTCCAGCAATGGCCCCGCAAACCCTCCCTGGAAAGTGTATTCACTGCTACAGCAATAAAAAAGGTTAATGAAAAGACATGCTGGAAGCGTGGAAGCACACTTAATGCTACTGCTGTGATGCTTCATTTGAGCTGCGAAGAAGAGATAAAGTTCTGCCTCCCACTAGAGGTGTCACCGGGGAAAATTATTCCTTCCTTCTGTAAATGGCATCACATTGTTTCTTCTTTTCAGCTTGTTGCCAACTTGGTGTCACGCTCTATTTTTTCATGAAAATAATCCAGTTACCTGGCAGTGGTGGTACCCTCCATCCACCCTCCCACCCCTTAGACAAGATCAATACAAAAGATATTCAAAAATAGATTCACCTAGGAAAGAAGAATAAATAAGGACGGCTCTTAGCATGTGAATAGCTAATGAAGACCCACTTAGCAGTCTTGGCATATTCATCAGCTTCAGCAGATGATCGTTGATTGTGTGTCTGCAGCTACTTTATTCTTCTTTGCTCATTATACTCAGGTCAAATAAAACACACACAAAACCGTGGCAGAAATGATAGGAGACAATGGAGATGGCCATAGTGGTGACCCATCCCAACTGGAAAACTACCTGTTAGGATTTTTGTATAGCCTGTTATATGAGTTATTTCATCTAGCAACAAGAGGTAGGTCACTTCTAATCACCAAGGTGAGATCCAGCTCATCACAGCATCCCGTGTCGCATTAACTGGGGATAAATCTGAGCACTCCTGCCTAGGACACCCCTTGGAGAACCACTGGAAATGCATTTTGGGGGTTGTTTAGGATTTACCACCCCAGTAACATGCTGGCATTGCCCAAAGGAACTTGGGGCTGTCTGCACCAACCTGGGTACAAAGGCTGAGGGTTGAACAGGGTGGCAGCTCTGCTTGGCACCCAGGTCCTGGGTGCAGCTCTGGCAACCACTGCCACCCTCACCAGTCACTGCACCTCTCTCCTCTGCCCAGAAAAGCCTTTTCCCTCTTAGCAAGAGATTTTTCAACTAGCTGTTAAGAGTCCTGTGAAACTTAGAGTGAATAACATACTTAAATACACTATAAGCTATATAAATATAGGGAATCCTCTAACAGGATTTTCTTCTTAAGCACCTTAAGACACAGATTTCTCCCCTTCCTGTAAATCAAACCTGGAAGACTCAGGCTGATAACCTGGGAAAGAAGAAAGGGAACAAAAAAATAAGAAAGAAAGGGAGTCAGCTGGATGCTGCCTCACCACAAGTGCCTGTCTCTTGATTAGTTTGCCACTAAATTTGTGGAAATGGATAAAGACGGGTGAAGCGCCATTGCCAGAGGACTCTGCTGCAATCTGGATTATGTTGCTGTAAATTCTGCTCTATTTCCACTTGTCTGATCCAGCCCCGAGACCTCATGGACTGCGATTACTCCCAGACCCTTCAGTCTCTGCTCCTCTCTGTTCCTAACCCATCAAACCAATCCTCTTCTCACCAGTTCTGGGTCAAAAGAAAATGTTGTTATTGGGCTACCTCTATTTTACGGTCTTTTAATTAGTTCCACCTCTGTGATTACACTAATTAGCTAACTGGTTTCTAATGGCTGTACAGTAGCTGGCATTACACTTTCATTAATCACAGCATTAGCTAGTCTCATTAAGAGTCCCTGATTTTTTGCATTATGATTTGGAATTATTCAGCTCAAAAGTAGTCTGAAGGGGGAAAAGAAGTCAATAGAAATAGACACCATCTTCGCCAGCAGCTTGGCAGAGAGCCTCTCTGATATATTTAGAAATGTTATGATTTACAAGAGCCCGCCAACAATTTACTTAGTCTCTCTCTAAAAAGAAAAAAAAAGGTAAGTTTGCAGTTTCCAAATCACAACTATTAAAGGCTCCTTCTCACTTTCTTTGATTCGAGGCAGTTGACTGACACATTCAAATGGGATCAAAAATAAGACAACTGACAACCCATCTCCTTCATCCTTGTAGCTCACTACTGAGCACTTGCCACCGCTACACCATCTCTTCCTCAAACTCAGGACAAAGCTGAAATAAAGATCTAAGAAGAGGTTAAGTTTTTGCTGCTGGAAAAACATTACTTTGACAGCTCTCAAGACCTTCCTATAAATCCTCATCCACAGAGACTATTTGATGTGCTAAAGGACTTCTTAAAATAATCAAAAATAAGAACAAAGCATCCCACATTGGATTGCTTAAATACATGCACAGGAGAATGTTTGCCACAGGAGTTATGATGGAAAAATCATCATCATCATATTAATAATAATATTTAACACCTACTTAACAGGAGCAATTCAAACACAGGTCAGTTAATCCTTCCAGCCTGCTGTTTATCAGGCAAGGGAAGGGTGATGGGTGAGAAGACAACTGCCCAGAGACCTGCAAACTGCCAGCAGAGAAGGCCAAGCTGGAGCCACCACTTCGAGGTGGCGCTGCCCTGCCCAGACATGAGCTCTTTGCTTGGCTTCCACTTCCAAGTGCCATCCCAGAGCTTCCCTTTTCCCTCAACTGCAGCCACTCTGGAAGTCCCTGTAAGACGTTGTTGCCTGCACCACCACCATCACAAAAAAACCCTTTGCAAGGCAGCAGGGACACAAGTTAGAAAGAAACCAAAAGTGGACTCTCATACATCAGGTCTAGTGCAGCTTCTGGCAGCTGAAAACGCCCTTTCCCACCGGAGATCCTACAGATGCACACAACCAGCAATTCTCCCTCCCTTTCCCCATCCCAGGCCAATCCTGCACATCAGCCCTTTCTCAGGAAAGTGAACTTCATTTGCACAGCACCCTACAGCCTGTGCAAATCACGGTCTTTGCTGGAGGAGGGCATTCTGGTGGGCATGGGGAGGGCTGTGGCACCAGGGGCAATGAACTAGCCTGGAAAAACCTAAGGAAAGGGTGGAAGCAAGCACAAGAGACTACCGGTAAAATAACAGCACGTAAATGCTGCTCCCCAAGGCAGAAATCAGCACTTTGCTCAGCTGTTTGTGGCCTTCATCAGCACCTTCAGCACAGGTGCTGCCGATACCTTCAGCAAGTGCCTCTTTACCCACAGTTATCCCGTGCTGGTTTTTGTAACAGGTCGAGCTTTGACTGTCCTGTTTGCTCATGGTGAGGACAGGATAACGGCACTGCATGGGGATTAACTAAACCAGACCTTGAGCAGCAGCTGCAGCATCTCAGCTACTGCAGGAAGGTAAGCACGGGCTCCTGTGGAGTTCTTTTTTATAGCAGCAATCTACTTAGTTGTTTTGCATCTCTTCAATCTCCAGGATTCTTCGTCTGCTGCAAAGCTGAGCTCTGAAGAAGGATGTCTGTCTGGTCTGGCTGCAGTGCGTGGCCCTTCTCCTGGGCACGTCAACCTGGGCTCTGTGTGATGATGAAGAGGGAGACCAAGCCCCAGTTCAACAAGGTGCTTCGGTGTAGCATAATTTTAGTGAGGGCTAAGTAAAACATTTTTAGTAGAAGGGACAAGGGTGACATTGCTCTTACTTGCTGGGGCTGGCTTTGAAAAGGAGGGAGAAGCAGGGAGCCTTCATTTCCTGAAAGTAAGAGGCTGAAGAGTCCCCGTGACAAGCAAACCATTAAAAAGAAAAAGTAACAATAATACTGAGCAAAATATTGCTTCAGGGAAAAATTTCTGCTTGGTTTTAGCACAGATGTTGATATTGCACACTCGGAAATGGCTGCGTGAAAACACATTTGCAGTGTGCTATTAGATGGTGAACGAAAGCAAAGAGCTGTGCTTGCAAGGGAGAAATTAAAGCATTTAAAAATTAAAAGACATTTAAAAATGCCTTCTGAAAGGCATTTTTATTCTCTGATAGAGGAGTTATGAGTAGAGACTGAGCTACCCCAAACCACAGACCCTTATAGCCGGAGTCTGTGACTACCTTGAAGCACTTTTCCAAACCTTCGCTCCTCCGTTTCTGCAGAAGGGAGCTCTGGCAGGAGCTGGCCATCGCCGCTGCAGATCCCCACGGGAGCCCCTCTGCTTGCGGGGAGGCTGTGCTGGGCTCCCCTCTGCAGAGCAGCCTGGGCTGGGGGCTCCTGCCCACCGCTCCCTGCATCACCTCATTTGCAAACGTGTATGCTCAGGAGCAAATCTGGAGTTGGGGGGGATCTGCTCCACGCCAGACTTCCCCAGGGTGAGCCCTTCCCACGCTGGGAGCATCCTGCCTGGTGCCTGCACACTGCTGGGGATGCTCTGTCTGTAAATTCAAAAGAATACTTATCCATACAGCACCCTTCGTACCTCAACATGAAGATCCCACAAAGCATAAGGGGATGCTTTTCAGATGAAGGGATGTCATCATTCCAAAACCCAAAGCCCTTGGGAGGGGGGAAATCCTGAGATCTGGGGGGTGAGGGAGTCGCAGGCTGAGGCTGAGCAGAGTTTTTCGGGCGTCGTGCACCTGAAGGCAGCACACAGCAAGGCTCACGCACAGAGGTGATTGCTCTGCACTTTGCATATTCCCTCTGTGCACCGGGCTGGGATTTTTCATTTCATCCATAATTCATATCTTGCCGCAGCAATTCTACGGAGGCAGTACAGGACCTCAGCACCGGTGACAGCGAGGCAAAGAGATGCTTTTTGTCGCCAGACAGCAAACTGTAGAGCGTGGGTCCAGCCAGCACCTCCGCTTTATTCCAATTGCCCTCTAGGCAAAGATGCGAATAGACAGTGAAATAAGTGCTGCGGCTGGGTTTGGGGGAAAGGACGAGCTGCCTGCCTGTACAGCCTGCTGAGGGGTGCCACAAAAAACCTCGGCGTGGCAGGGGGGCAGCCTGGCTCAGAGCTGTGCGTCCGGGCAGGCCTTTGCTCGTGGGTGGCTGGCAGCCGAGGCTGGAGATGGTACTCAACCCCCCAGTGAGCCCACCCCAGACCCCTGCCTTGGCTCTGTTTGTAGCCAGGAGTGACTCTGCACAGCAGCCAGCAGTACAGGGCTGCTTATTCCTCCAACCCCGACCTGTTTTACACGTGCAGATGCCATTGCTAACCCAACTCGGCGCTAGATGCCCATGCGCTGTTAGAATTTTGGGGCCAGGTTGCTTTTCTTTTTCACCCGGCTCCATCCGTGCTGGAGGGTGACAATCGTTGCTGTCTCTGCGGATGGGGAGGTCACGGTGCCGCTCTGGCCGTGTCACGTATATACGAACCAGCCTGTGCTCACTCTCAGGGCTATAAAGCTTTCTCCTGTAACCCTGCTGCCTTTACTCTCTGTAATACACAGACCAAAAAACCCAGTTTGTCAGAAACTAAAGTGTTTTGTGAGATTAAAATGTAAATGTTGCACTCGGCTTTTCAGAGGGGGTTTGGTATTTTACTTGTGACTCTGAGGAAATAGATTTTTGATAACTCTGCGGAACCGCTGCTGCCCAGCCGCTGCTGCAAACAGCCAAAACCCTAATAAATAAATCCTCTGTCAGCCAGCTCAGAAAACCAACTTGCTGGTGGTTTGGAGAAATATTGGGAATTTCAAAGCAGCCTTGCACAAGGGGACCTGTAATTACAGCAGCCTCTCCTACGCTGCCTGGCTTTCCCTGGGATTGAGAGGAGAGGGGGACTGCAGAATGTCCTCTTTGAGAATCCTGCTGGCAATAAACACTATATATTAACATTTTACTGTGTTTATTGACTTGAAAATATGGGGAAAGGCACTGCCTAAATGTCACCCGTGAAGACCAGCATGGGACGTTCAAAGGGAGTGCGAAAATAATTCACATGGAATTCCTGCCTGGCTTGGCTCTGGTTTGCAGCCTCATCTCTGTAGCGCACCTGCAAAAAGGCCTGGCTGAACCCAAAACTGGATCCCTCCCAAGTCATTGCTTTTTCTCATCTTTCCGCGATGGATCTAGGTCTCTTTTCTTCCCTGACTCCGCAGAAACTTGCGCCACACTCAGCATCCACCACCATGCACAGCTTTGGCTACGTATTAACAGCTACGTGGCACCACGGTCCGTGAATTATCCAGGCACCTTGTGCATCCAGAGTGACGTAAACACTGATGAACTTAATAAAAAATAATCTGGAGGAGTTTGCTGACTTTCTGCCGACCACCAAGGCTCTCAGCCACCCGCCAGTGCTGTCAGAAGTGAGTTGCTGGGATTTTTGCATCCCCAGTTAGCCCATGTTTAAATGGTTGAACCTCGGTATAAGAAGCTCTTGGCTCACAGCTCTCAGCTGAAAACTATGGCCAGCATAGATATTCACAGCTTTATTACCAAAAACCATCATGACTTTAAATTAATCTTTCTTGCATAATACATGCAATAACCTGAACATGACTGCACAACCCGACCAGCAGCGCTCAGAAATGATCAGTGAGTCAAGAATCACTCATGGGATTAATTTGGAAAATAATTTCAAACAATTGAGATATATATGAAAATGAACAGACCACACATTAATAGAGCTTGAGCCTGATCTGTAAACTTAGCTACTCACTTTTTATCCCTTAAGTAAACTAGGAAGAGTAATGTATTTATAGCCTCTTGACGTAAGTAGCCTTGCTGAAAAATTGTATGTAATAAATATTCTGCCGTCTCCAACAGCCCCTACGACAAAGCGGTACCAAGGTACTGCAAAGGCAAACTCTACGTGGTTAACGAGTCCTGGTGAGCTGCCAGTCAGCTGAAAACATTGCAAACAAGAGAAAGCAATGAAAATACAGACTTACTGTTAATGTAGGATAGAGTTTTATTGACACAATCCCAGCGCAAGGTCACTGCACACGGTCTTTCAGCTTTGCATGGCACCTTTAAATGTCCCTTCCCACATACACCTTGGAGTTTGGTCAGCTTGATCCCAACATTTGTTGTTTGTCAATTATTTTCTCCACTGTTTGGGGTTTGGTTTGTTTTTTTTTTTTCCCCTTTCTGATGTAAATATCATAAGATCTTGGCCCTTTTTCCCTGACCCATGCTGCCAGAATTGCTTTTTATGGAATTACAAATTACACAGTGCATCCGCATTAAAACAAAATGTGTTCATCACCGTTTTTAAATAAGGATGTCATTTGTAAATGCTTTATTCATAATTAATGGAATTATTACTGGGTGCAGCCACATTCTTCATCCATGTACTGTAAGATATGTTGTAAAGTGCATTAGTAAAAAGCTTTATAGATGAGGATATGACAACCCGACTGTGAAGCACATTATGTGATGTACTGTAGCTATTGTTGTAACAATCTTTATGCAGGATTTTAAGCTATCAGTCAGCCAAGGGCTGATTGATAGTGTAAATGTTAATAATTAATAATAGGATAATGTTGATAACTAATTAATAGTAAATGATGAGTATGGATTTTTTTAGTTAGTATTATGCTAATATGCATTATTCACTGAATCATAAAATCATGCTAGAGATGAGAAAGTCTCTCTAGCTTTCTCCATCTGTATCACAGATGAGGCAATGCTGCTCTTTCCTAGCATTTCCGAAGCAGCAATTTTCATCTGGCTTCCTGCATGAAATCTATATGTTAAGAAGTATATTTTAAAACAAATTCAGAGCTCTGAATATGTGCTTACTAGAGCGATGTGTAAAGCCATGGCCTTTGGGACTCGAGTATAAAACAAACCTGCCTGCTCTAGGCATGGGAGACCCATGATCCGAGGG
This sequence comes from Athene cunicularia, assembly GCF_003259725.1. Taxonomy (NCBI): domain Eukaryota; kingdom Metazoa; phylum Chordata; class Aves; order Strigiformes; family Strigidae; genus Athene; species Athene cunicularia. The sequence continues at coordinate 1,986,886 of NW_020799125.1, forward strand.
ACCCTCCGCTACATTTACAAGAAAATAGTTTAAAATTAAGAAATTGCCCCTGCAGATTTATTTCTCTTATGTGTGGCATCCTCCAGCAATGTAAAACCATCAGGCACGCTTGCATTTTACAGTGGGTACAGGAAGGTCCTTGAGCTGAGAAGCAACAGGTAGTGCGGGTGGGGTGGAAAGATGGAGACATACAAGAGAGAAGTGGAGAGCTGTAAGGTGGCTCAAAGGCGGTGTCATTTTTTTCCAGCTGACATTATCTTTTTTTATATATGCTAGACAGGATCAAGGCGGGCATTACATCATGCCGGGTGAAGTGAATGTCTGCTCGCCGCCGGGCACAGACTGCTCAGAGGACGTGAAATGCCAATAGCGGCCTCAAAAATCAGGATTTCGAAATGGATACTGTGTAATGGCCCCTGGGACACGCTGGATTCAAACATCCCCAGAGGGAAATCTTCCCTTCTCCACCCCAGCAGCGGCTGTCTCCGCCGCCCGTCTCACGGCTGCCCTCGCAGGACCAGATGTATAATTTTGCCTCCTCTGGTTTCAAAGTCTAAGACGCAGGAGAGCTCCTTCCTGGTACTCAGCTGGTTTGTAGATAACCTAAGCCAAAGGCATCAAATATACCGAGCTCACTGGCATTGTCCTGTCGGCGTGGTCTCTGACGAGGAGGGGTGCCTTCCACACACCCCTGTAATGACACTTTAATTCATGCTAATACCCACCCAGTTCTCTGGCGGTGCACGAACACAGCGAGTGTGAGAGCAACGCTGAGGGAGAGCTCAAAAGTGCTAATTCGGGCAGGAATTATATTGCTAGCGAAATTAATATTGGTAGCTTTTTTCTTAGAGAGATGAGAATCCTCGGAGCCGATCCACAGATTACCTTTCTTATCCCTCCTCCCTTCCTGCCTCTCAGATTTTGTGTTTGGCTTTTCAACGTTTTTATTTCAGATAAATCCGCAAGCACATTTTCGGGTGGATGTCACCAGGATCCACTTCCTCCCGGCCCATAGACAGTCTGTCTCTTATCTCACTTACATTAGTATTAATTATTTACAGCAGGAATGCTAAATCATGAAAATGAAGTTGCAGCAAAGCTCTGCCTTGGCTAAGTACCCCACACCGGTTGCAGCTTCCCGAGCCCCTGTGCTATTTGTACTTGGCCTTGCAGAGCAACAACCATGGATTTATTCTCCCTTTCACAGCCGCAGGTAAGAGCAGTGTCTGGGCACCCACAGCCCATGTTCTTCACGGGGGTAAAAATCATAGAGAGAGGGCACTGGGTCTGCACTGGGTCTATAGGGAAAGCATTTCCACGCTCACTGGGTTTTGGAACAGCACAGCTCCTCCGTGTGCTTGCCAGAAAGTTTCCTTTGCTTCTTTTTTTCCCTCCTCCCACAGAGGCTTCCTGACACTGGAAGGGAATGTTTGGAGGAAGGAGAGCATCTGTCTGTCCGTGCGGACCACGGGTGATGGAGCTGACACCCTAAAGCAAGGGGAAGCCAGCCCGCCTGGGGGCTCGCCACTGCTTTGCTGCACCACACCAGTATTGTTGTCATTCCCCTCCTTCCCATGGAGATAATCTCGTCTGAGATTTTGGGGGAAGAAGTTCCTTCCCGGCTCATTGCAGCCCGTGCTGTGAGGTTTGAACGGGGCTCTCACACTGATGCACAATCACTCATGAGCTCCTTAAATGACAAAGTGTTTAAAGGAGAATTTTAATTTTTTTTTAATATATAGTATTTAAATATGAATAACTAAAACCTCAGTTAAATGGGGATGTTATACAGCTTAGGACAGCATAATATCTGGGCTCTGTCCATGTCTTTACTCTTTGGATCCAGAACAGCAGAAGTACTTCACCTCCGTTGTAAGTGCACCACTAAGTGAGGTGGTTTACACCCTTGACCTTGGAACAGTGCCTATGTTTAAATTTCCAGTAATTCTCAATATTTTTTCACATAAATCCCTGCTTGCACCAGAGAAGCTGTCCTTTCCTAATTTTGATTAAACCGCTTACCCAGGCACATCGCCACTCTGCTAGTTACAACTCAGGAAAGTGAAAAGAAACCCTGAGAAAATAAAAAGAACAAATAAACCTTTGAAACCTGGTTGCAGAGACTATTCAGAGAGTGAGGAGACCCTCTGAGTGCAGACCAGAGCCCACAGATACCAAGCAAGCTGGTCTTGATCTGCTGTGGGCTAGCAAGGGAGCTGCCCCATGAGAGCTCGGCTAGCCCTGACGTTGCAAAGCTCCAAGCCCACAACACAGCTCCTAAAAGGCAGCCCCCACTCACCAGTGGGCAGCTCAGCACTGGAGGGGGGATTTTGGGCACCTCTGAGCCTCCCTGGCAGCGTGCAGTGGCTGTGGCCCGTGCCGTGGTCGTGGTAAGGAGTTGAAGGGTAAGGGCTTGCCTTGACCAGAGGTTTCCATCGCTCCGAGGATGCTGCTGGAGCTTCAAACCATCAGCCAAGGCAAGTCCTGCCCCGAGCCCCAGACGAGCTGGTTCAGCCCTGAGCTGGTGCTTGGCTGTGGCCCACGTCTGTGATTCTGGGCAGCCACAGGGGTCACACCCAGAGGAGAGGCATGCAAGGGATGACAGAGAAAAGGAAGGGTGTTTTAATTTTAACCTGCTGTGAGTCACTTCATTAGCCCTGACCCTGTTTGACCCTTTTACTGTTATGTCAGCCTGTTTATTTTCCTCATAAAACTAAAACTAGATAGATTGGCTTTGTCTCAAAGCCCTTTATGTGTCTTGGCGTCCAGGAAAAGCCCTGCTGTTAGCAACAGGCCTAATGCAAATTGAATCATTGGGAAACAGGGACAGTTTGAAGCAGACGCCAAGTCGACCTCTCCATTTTCCTCCTTTTTCCTGCTTAAACTTCATCTATTGCATTTAAAAGAGAAACTATATCTATTTATTTTAAAAATAAACATACAATGCTATCTATATATATGTGCATGGCTTGCCTCTGTTGTATACACATCTATAGAATCAATAACGGTGTCTTGCTGGGGATTTAAATATTAGCCTTCAAAATCCAGGTCTCGAGCATCAGATTTATTTGTATGAAAATATACCCTTTCTTGCTTAAGGAAGGATATTAATTATAGATGCAAACCCATAAATCTTCTGGCTTTAGGTGAGATATTTGCTGGATTATAAATATGAATTTGAGATGAGGGTCCTGCTCTTCCTATTATTACTATTATTACTATTATTATTACTTACTGGTTATTATTTTCTATATGATCTGTATCTTCAGGTGGGTCAAACATTGTTGGGGAATGGGGAGCTAAGCCTTCAAAGGGTGCACACATGTTGAATTCATTAAAAGGTTTTCTACCCCAGCCTTGCTCTCCACTGTATTTCACAGTCCGGCGAGTCATTAAACACCCTGTTCAGGTCTCTTTCCCTCCTCTCCATCCTGCTTTTGGTACTTCATTTCATTGCACTGCTTTTGCCAGATCATATCAAGCTCCCTAATGTTTATTAACGATGTCCTCTGCATCCTATTTTCAGTGTGCTATTGTTTCCAAAGTTCTGCTTCAACACCAGTCTTGGAAAGCAGCCAAACCAGGAGGCACCGGGGACCCCAGTATCACCCAGGGCTTTGTCATAGGTGACAATTTTCTTCTCTGCCATTTATTATGTCAGATCAGGGAACATCAGTAATAAGCCACAAGGGCTTGGTTGTCCAGGGAGCTGAGCACCCAGAATACCAAGTGGAGCGTTTGCTTCAGGCAGGACGTCACAACTTTGATGTGACAGCTGTGGACAGTCCTGATGCTGCTCAGCATCTCCCAGGGCAGGGCTGGGGCGCCCTCACCATACACCACCCCAGCGCTGAAGAACTGAGTGTCCCGAGTTAATTCAATACAAACCGAGACAGGAGTCTTTGCAGTGGATCTCCCAGGCTTCACCAAGTGCTCCAGAGCCAGGAACACCAATTAATGATAATTAAACCAAAGACTTCATTAAGAACCTCAGGGCTTGCTGCATTTGCTGCTGTTTCCTTGCTGATCTCTGCTGCTCCAGCCATCCTGGTTGCTCTGTGGTCCATCAAGGACCAAGCAAACCCAGATGCCAAATGCAAAGGGCTAGATAACGCTGGTAGAAGCAAAAGACATGGAGCTGGGCTGGTGTGCACCCAGGGGGATTCCTAAAGGTAGCTCTGGCAGGTGCAGCAAAGCAGGAGGTTGCTGACCAAAGGAGAGCACGTAGGGGGAATCTCAAACTAAATTCATGTAACACCCTACCCTGAAATTAATGGGACTTTGTATGCCAGGACTGCAAAGACGGGGCTCTGTGTAAGGTCCGCTTTTTTGAATTACATTCCTGTGTGCTTAAATAAATTGAGCTGTCAATATATTAAATGATTTAATGCCTTCTTCAGTTTTGCAGTGGAATCCTAATGAAAATACTCCTCAATATAAAATGCTGAATAAATTAAATGGTGAAGTGTTTTAATAAACAGTCTGTTGTTACGGTGAACCACAGTAAAGTAGTGTTTATCTCTATGGTAATGATGTTGCTCTGGCTTTAAAAGAGTTTCTGCTCGCTCAGGCTTTTTCTGACAAAACATAAGCGTTGTGCTTAAGTTGTTCAGTTCAAAAGTGTCTGCACAGTTCCTGGGCCAAAAACTGAAATCAATGGAAATCTTGTTGGCTGGCTGACACGGAGCTGAATTAAACAGCATTTGGAGCAGAGGGCTCTGGCAGACTGAGTTGAAGCTGCTGAAGAAGTTGCTGCCTGATGCCCTCTGCCCCGAGCAGGAGATGCAAAGCGTGTGCGGTGTTAGTGACCGTGGTCGGCAGCATCCTGCAGTGCTGCCTCCTCTCCACTAATTAATAATCTGGATTATCAACTGTGGCTCTCAGGGGCTGGTCACACCAGCAAGGAGGTGGCAGGCAGTGAGGACAGCAGTGATGGCTTGAATCATGCCAGAGCTAAATCCAGCACAGCTCAGGACCTGGAGTCCTCGATGGTGCACAGCTCGCTCCGTGGTGTGGGCAGCGGGGATGAGACAAGGTCCCAGCCTCCCAGATTCAGGGACGAGGCCCTAAAGTGTAGAGCCAAATAGGTTTTGGTGTTGAAGAACCACAGGGAAATCGTGAATAAGCTCTGGAGGGGCTTAAAAGTCTTTCTTTGCTGATCTCATTACAAGTTAAGATAACAAATTACATCTCTTTTATATCCTTTATATAAGGTAGAGACCTGCTTTTAAAGGTAAAGACCTTACCAGAAGATAAAGGCCCTTATATATAAATCAATTATGAAACGACTTTAATTGTCCTGCTTCTGGATAACAGTTCTTATCTAACCACCTCCATCCATCACAGTACTTCTCTGGAAGGAAAACTTTTTCCTGACACCATTTGCAAAGCTTGAAAACCCAGAAATAATGTCCCAGTACCAAAAAAAAAAAAAAAAAAAAAAAACCAGTGCATCAGTAAGATGTCAGCTGGGGCTTGCAGACCAGTCCCAGGAGAAGTCACTGGGTGGCTCCTGGAGCTGCCTGAGGGAAGGGTCTGCAGCCAGGAATCCTGCTGAATCATTTCCATGGAAGGAGAAATTTCAGCAGCTCCCAAACGAGAGAGCGGAGATGTGGTGGAGCTCCTGCAGAAAGCCCTGCTATGCAAGATGGTGGCGCTCTCTCATGCTGCGATGGGTGTAGGTGAGTGTGTGATCAAACTACGCATTTTTACTCACAGTTTTAGCAACTTTTAAGGAATATGGATGTGTCACTTCCTTCAAAAGTCTATCAAACCAAACCAGCAGACGAGGATCAGAAGGATTTAACTGGACCACAGGAACGCAGGTCCTTCAATACTTGCTTGGAGATGCTCTCTTTGACACTGCACTTCAGGGTTTTTTATAGCAGAGGGATGTAGGCTGGATTTGTTTTATTTGGTTTTATAGTACTTTTCCAGCCTTTCCGCTGACAAAGATGAAGTACTAATAACACCGAGGTGTCTGTGTGAGTCTCCACCAAGGCCAGACCAATAACTCTGAGAAAAGGGAATTGTCCCACTCAGTGCTCGGGGATGATGACTTCAATACTCATTATTAGGAACATAATAAAATGAAGGAAGGACCACCCCTTCCATGTGGTGTGGGTGTCTGTATGTTGATTCACAGTGATCTTTGGTGGATCCAGGATACAACTTAAAACAAACAAACAAAAAAAAAACCCAACGCGATTTTGAAATGGCCAGTGATAATGAAACCGTCTGCTGGGAATTAGTTCTGATGTTACTTCTCCCAGTTTAAAAAGCACACCCTTCCTGGTCCGAATTTAACAGTGTCAGCTTCCAGTCACCAGCTCTTTTTATAGCTCTGTCTATTAGATTGAAGAGCTCTCCCTTTCTGCATTTCTGTACCCTGTCTGAATACATTTGGATTGTCATTAAGCCATCCCTTAACCTTCTCTTTGTTAAGCTAAGCGTATTGGGGTCCTTGAATCTGTCACTATAAGGCATGTTTTGCAACGCTTCAGTCATTCTCGTGTGCCCTCTCCCATTCATCACCATCCTTCTTGAGTCACAGACACCAGAAATAGCCGCAGTGTCCCACTAGATGTTACACCAGAGATATTTCACTTTACTATTTTATCAAGTTTCCAACGTTGTGTAAGAGGATCCCTCCTCCCCTCACTGAAATCCTGGTTCCTAGAAGTGTGGCTTTGTGTGTGCCCACGTTAACCCAGCTGGTGTTTGCTTATATCTGGTTCACGAAAGGTACAGGTCTGCGGAGGAGACCGATCCACATCCCGGCTGTGGTCCTACTCCGAATGTCATCAGCAAACTTTGATTGTAATGAGTTTTGATGTTCTACCATTTGCTAAAAGTGATGAACTGAAGCACAGCCACTTGGGATGATTCGCTGATATGTTTAAGCGTATCAGCAGGGTTTTCATCCGTTTAGTGCATGCCGTGTTGATTTTACATTGTTTTAGCTTCCTAATAAATGTGACAACGTTGTTAAATGCCTCGCAGAAGTCAAATGTAACCGTGTTGATGAAATGTGCTAAATCAATCAAATCTATAATCATATTCTTGAAAAATTATATCAATTTCATTTAATAACATCTATTTTCCATTAACTCATGTTGATTGTAATTAGTTATTCTCCTTAAATTGTTATTAATCAAGTCCCTATCAGCTCTTCCATTATTTTTCACAAAATCAACATCAAACGATCAGATTTATAATCACGCAAGTCATCCTCCTCATCGATGTTTATGCGTTGGCACAAAGTCAGCAATGCTTCAGTCTTCTGGAAGACTCCTCACCTCACAGACACTGCCGGCCCGGGGCGCTCCTGGGACAGATTTTAAAACTGTCAGGCACAGAATATTGAGGAATGCTGATCGAAAAAATCCTCTAGCTGTAGTAGCAGCTGTTTAACATCCTGAGTTGCAACTGAAGATTTTTCACATCATCATATTACATTGCTACTTCACTTAGCTTTTTCCCCAAAATAGAGAAATTAAATATTTAGTGTCTGCCTTTTATGCGTTCTTTTTTAAATGTCTGCTATTCTGTCTAGACAACTACTTTTAGTCTCTTATATCTAAAGAGCACTCCCCTACTGCCCTCAGCTCTTCCAGCCATAGGTTTCACCTAACAGCCTTCTGCTTGAGGCTGGTTTAAGTTCATTACTACTCACTTCCCCTTCCTTCCTTTCGGTGGAAGGAATTTAGACCTACTTTCACTGAGGTGGAATTTAGACCTACTTTGAGCTTCTCATTTTAACCAGAATAACCTTCTCTTTCCCAATGCTGAGATTTTTACTAGATTCCCTAGAAGCCAGAGTCCCTTTAAACAAAGAGTTGGCAAATATAATTCACATTTTCTGTTTAAAATCCTCCGGGTGACCTGGCTTACAACACTGAAAAGCAATGGGTCCTACTGTCAGCGCAGGCTTTCTTCTGTCTGTGCCCAATGTGTATGGTTGAAACGGGGTCTCCTCTGCGCTGGCTGTGGCTAGTTTTTGGATCTGTGATCAGTTGTGCAGCTGCCAAGATGATCTTGTCGAGAATCCTTCCAGTTTTGGTTAGGTAACGCTCTCCAATGATATTTAGAAAATCCAAACCCCCACATTATGAGCCCTCCAGCTGACAAAATTCACGTTGAGGTTCTCCGGGAGAGTGTAGGGGAAATTTCTTAAATATTATATGTATGGAGCCATTAGTCCCTCTTTTCTAGTGAGAATTGATGGTCTGGAGAAGTGTCTTCTTTTGGCTTTTATTTGTATTTGAGGTCACTTTCTCTTAAGTTTCAGGTGGTGCTTGGAACATAGCAATGTCACTTCTGTTATTGATTGTCGCTCCTGCACCTTCTTTGACCACTCAATTCTTTCTAAATAGGTTACAACTATTGATTTTAATATTCCAGGCACATGGATTTTCTCCCCAAGTTTAAGTCATGCTCTCCAGATAGAATTTGTACTCATAAATTAGTCGTTCCGGCTTTTTTTTTTTTTTTTTTTTTTTTTTTCCGCACTGCCGTATAGGCAATTAATGTTCTCTTCACTTCCCGAGGTGTGTCCATTAGCTCTTTCCTCAGCAGCTTCATTTCCTTCCTTGGGCCAGGGATTGGGGTGGATGCTGAAGGATTTCTGTGCTTCTTTGTGCTCTCCAGTGCCCGTTCCTGCTCAACAAGTCTAAGTGTCCCTCCTTCCAGAAAAGCCACCAGCCCCCACAGCTGGCAGGAGACACACAGTAGAAGGGAAAACCTCAGCCCATCCACTGCCCGTTGCAGCACAGATGGGTTTCAGGGTCATCATGGAGGTGGATGCAGAATGTCTCAAAGAACAATGTCATGCATCTGCTTCAGACAGTCTCCAACATCCTGATTTCTACTGGAAACCACTTCCCATGTTCAGCTCAACCTGCTGTGACCGTTCCCCAGGCACACACAAGCGCTTTTAATGGGCTGCTACAAAACCATCACATTTGGGGAATAATCTCCCTTGCCTTTTGGTCCTCGTGGGATTTCCAGTTGTTTTGCGAGCCCCAGTGATGGGGTGGCTAAGCCAAGAGAGAGGAAGAACTGTGCTTAGGGCACCTGCACATGTGGTTTGAGATCTGAAAGTTTCCTCTCACCTCCTCATCTCCTGCCTTTGACATGTGCTTCAAGGTTGTGTTGGCTTGAGCCCAGCCCAGGCCAAGCTGTGCTGACCACCTAACATGCCTGTGTTCATTTTAACTGGCTCTGTTAGAAAGCAGAAAAAAAAACCCAAACCAAACTACCAACTCTGTTCTTGCAGGTCCTAAGTGGTTTGCAGCCAAGGGCTGGAACAGAGACTTCTGATGGTTTTGAAAAGTCTCCCGTCTGGGTGATTTTATTTGCAGCTGGTGCATGTTAATGTGTTATGGTTAGAAAATCACTGTTTCAGAGCAAAGTCAAACCACAGCAATTATCCACATTCGGCCCTTCCTGGGCTCAGGGACTGGGGATGTGCCTCGTCCCCAGTCTTGAAAATAACTCACTCCATTTTCTTTAATCCAGCAGAGTATTTAGGGGCAAATCTGCGAGTAGAGAAGTGGAGATGTAGGAGAGAAGAAAGCCTGTAAAATAAACAAGAGACAAAATGCCTCCAGGTTGCTCTAAATTATGCATCCTTCCTGTTGTGAGATGTTCAAGGTTGTCTTTTTCTTTGAACGGCTCTCCTCCTGGATACCCACCTTCATTTTCTGGGATGCCTCTGCTGTGGGTCTATGGTTACTTTTCCTTCCATTTTGCTGCTTTTTAAGCGATTTCTTTGCTAATTTTTAAAATTCAGAACATGATGAGTGAGGTCCCCTCTCAGCTGAGCGGTGTGGGAAGGGGAAAGGGATTAAATCATCTCTAGAAAGAGGTCGGTGTTTGCTGCAGGGCAAGCATCATCGCAAGCCCCTCACCGTGATTTCCTCCTGTTTGAGTTCAGGACAGACGGACGTTGAGGTTTCTGCAGGGAGCCTGCACGGCCGCTGCCTGCTCAGAGCCCTGGTCCATCCCTTGTCAGAGCCAGGAGCTTCACTGGGACAAACTGGAGCTCCCTGCCTCTCACCACAAAATGTGGGGGCTGTTCTGGGTAAAAGCCTCAGATGCTCATTTCCTTAATGCGATTGGTGCTTGGTTTGGTTACGAATTTCATTTTTAAATTGTAGCTTCTACTTTTTTGTTGTTGTTGTTGCTGTTGTTGTTATAAAAACCTCTAAATTTCATTAGTTTGCACTTACAAAAATAAACCTGGCATCAACTAGTGAGCTCTCCTGAGATTGTGTCATCAATTTACCCTGCCACTGAAGCAGCCCCATGTCACGCCTGGCACGGTGACAGCACCCAGCTTCAATACTGCGGCTGCCTGCAGTCACCTGCCCTACCTGGAGGCGAAGAGGTACATTCATGGACTTTTCTGATTAGGAACTTTGGTTTCAAGGTTTCAAGTGGAGTAAAAAAAAAAAAAAAGGAAGTTGATTGTAAATTTAATCCCTGCATCTTAGTCATTTCTGAACCACGGGTCATTAACCACACATTAGTACTGCTAGCCATTTTTCACAGGGGCTGCACCAGCGACACAGAGCGTGGCTGCTGTGTCCTGGAGCATCCTGCCTGTGACCTGTGGGCATCTCGGGGTGGCGGGGGGCACCTGTAACCTGTGGGCTTGACAGTTTTTTACCAGGCAAATCCCAGAGGAGAGCCAGAACGGTGGCAGTCCTGAGCACGAGTGTGACTGATAGCATATAAACGTCCTGGGAGTGGTGACTTCTCTATATTTTACATTAAAACACCTCCTTGTCTTATAAAATATCCCCGCGCCATTTCTTATCCTCGTCCCACTCTCCTGCTCATTTTTAACCCTTGCAGCTAGGTGCAGCTTAAACAGTTTTCGGCTTCAAGAATGTGGTCAAAGACTCATCCAGCCCTAACAGAACAAGTGCTATTTGTTGCCAGCATAAACCGAGGTTTTCTTTTAATGGAAAAGTCTCGTGTGTCTTGCAGTGTGAAAGATAAATCTGTGAGCATGTGAAAGACCTGTCCCGAAATGTGCTGAGCTGCCTGTGCTCAGCACCAGCCAGAGTCGCCTGAATGCTTGCGATGTCAGTCTGTCCGCAGGCTTGACAAACAGCTCGAGGAAGCCGGCTCCTTTAATAGGCTTCAGGGGTTTATTTATAGCCCCTTTGAATAAGTGCAGCTGATACTTAAGATAGGCAGATTTAATGACAGCGAGCTGGCAAAAGGCCAGGTCTGCAAATAGTGCCACTAAAAGTCTTCTCCGCCATAAAATTTGTTTAATGTAAGAAATCATATCGTGCAGGGTTTTGCCTGCCATTTTTATAATTAGCAAGAGAAATCTCCATTTCATTCCTAAGAGAGGCTAGCACTTTATGGGACGTGGCTGTCTTTCGGTGGCAGTTCTGGAATTTATCTCCAAGTTTGGAGGGACTCTTGTGCTTTGTGTCCCATGGGATGGGGACCTTGCTCACCCCAGATCTCCTTGAGCTTCCCCGGAGATGTGAGGAAGAGAAAAAAGCATCAGGACCTGTGCGAGGTCCATGTGGTGGCTGATCATGGAGGAGGAGGATCACACCCCCTATGTGCCAAGCCCCAGGACCAAATCCTTGCCAAGAAGCCACCAGCCAATTCAGTGACATTCCTCTGAGATTTGACCAAAACCTCATCAAACCAACCAGAAAAGCAGCTTCTGGACTGGGTAGATGGGAGCGGGGCAGTTTGTGATCTGTAGACAGGCAAAACACGTTGAAACCACAACCCTTTGGTCTCGCTTCATTGATGTTCGATAACTTTGCAATACTTTTCCCTAAAGGGCCATTTTAGATTTTTTGCAACTATTCTCACTTTTTACAGACCTCTTGCTCATATATAAAATACCCAGAAAACTACTTCACAATCAGTTATTTTATTCTCTTTCTTCCCTTCCTCTAATAGAACAGAAACGTGCTGGAGTGGTTTTGCTTACTAACCACACAAATTATTCTAATGACGCATAGAGCAGCGTACCACACCTTATGGCCTGGCATCGTCCCCGGCAGGATCACTGCTGATGGCAACGTGTCCCTGGGAACAGCCTTTTCAGGTGAGCATCTACCTTGGAGTTTGCAGAGGGATCCCAGGCTGTGCTTGGGGAAGAAGGGAAATCTCATCTTCCAGCCCAACCCACAGCCCATTCCGCTTCACAAAAGGTGGTGGGGGTTTTTTGGTGTCGTATAGGTTTGCCCTCTTTGAGGGAGAAGTGCCTTTAAAACCGATGTATTTGGGATAATAAAAAGAAAGAAAATGCTAGCAAAAATCAGAGGGTTGGAAATCCCACTAGGTTTTACATTTAGATGTGCAGGTGCATTTCAGGAGCTCTCTGGCTGTGATCTAGGTGCAGTGCAATAGCAAGCAGGTCGCCCACTTTCTCTTCACTGTGGTCACCCATCCAGCCTCCTCCATCAGCAGAAGAGCTGAGAAATAGGTTTTTGCTCATCTTATTTTCTGAAGGGTCCCCTCGAGGTATGTTCTCTACCTGCACGCTTCCAGAGCAGCCATCACTGCTCACCCAAGCCACCGCTGCTCACCTCTGTCCCGTGGTGGCCCATGGGACTGTGAGAGAATCTGGATAAAATGGGATTATCCTGGGCATCTTTACAGGCATACCTTCCCCTTGTGTTCTCAGTGTATATATCCTCTCAGCTATACAGATTTTGGTCCAGCTTCCTCCTATTATAAAGATTAACCATGGGCAAACCCCAACCAGCTCCACGATTTAGATTACCCATTTCTGTAGTGGATGAACACTTTCCTGGCTGTAAGATGTGCTGATATTTATAGACACACTCAGGATGCCGGACAAAATGCTGTGTCTTTAGTTGAAGATGCAAGAGATGATTAGTGTCCTTTCTGTGGGATATGGTTTAAAGTTGAGGTACTTCAGGAGTGCCTTAACGCCTTGCTGACCTGGGACCTACATTCAGAGGAAGCTTTAAAATTAAAAAAAGGCAGGGGAAGGAAAATAATTGGGTGGATTGTGCAGAAAAAAGTGCTAGGTATGGCTGTTCACTCTGTCTTTTTTTAATTTTTAGGCTTTTCCTATCACATTTTCCCTCCAGCAGGATGAAAAATTGAAAGAGCCGGGCGCACCGTATCTCCTCTACAGATACAAGCAAGAAGTACACACACGGACATTTATTTACTGGAAGGAGGATAACTCCATCACACAGAGAAGTGAATGTGTCTCCTTCAATTGCCTCTGCACACACGGCGCCCGGGAAGTCACAGGGGGAGCTGCCAGCACTGGCGGGGTTCAAGCACAGGGAAAATGAAACTCATGCCCTTACAAGCCACCATGTGCCCTATTTCCAGGTAACAACCGGGTGTGAAAGAGGCACCTTGTTGGCTGTACATGTGTTTAGACCTGAATTTCACACTTTGTTAGTCCTAGGGGTCCCTGGAGGCTCCTTCATGCTGCCTGGGGGGGTTTGACCTTGGGAGAGGTTTGCTGGCGCTGTGCAGGCTGCAGCTCGCGATGTCTCCTGCGACGGCAGGAATCCGTGCTGTGCCCGTCGGGATGCTCAGCCCAGCTCTGCATCGGCCAGGGCACAGCTGTGAAATCCCCTTTGGGAGAGGTTAGTGCTGCTCAGGTGCAGCCGCTTTGCGGTGGCATCCAGGAGCGATGCTCCGGCACGTCTGATAAATGAACCCTCCCCTGACACTGGGCAGTAAGTAGGAACAGGCAGTTTTGCTTTTCACCAAACACCTTCCTTCCAAATACACCGGAGGTGTTTGTAGTGATGTGATTAGCAATGGAGGCTGGCAGATGTATTTTGAGCCCCAAAAACGTCTTTCAAGATTTTGAAATGGATTGCCAAAATCCCCCAAGAGACCTGACCCCCGAGCAACCGACATGGAGCAGCTTCAGTAACCCTAGTTTCAGAACACAAACTCTTTCTCCTGCTCTCGGCCAATTCTACAAATAGAGGCTTTTCAACAAAAAGATATTAATTCAAGCGAGTTGCCTGCACAGTTCTCACCCATGATCAAAACTCAGCAATCAGGAACATGCTTTTCCCACCCCGTATACACTGAGACGATGCAAACCCACCCACAATCGCTCTGGACAGGAGCGGGAGCTCCCGAAAGGATTTCAGGAGGTTTCTGGGGTGCCATGACGGACCCAGCACCCAAGGAGGGTGATGTCCCCCATCCCTCCGTGCTGTTCTGCAGCTGACATGCACCCAGCAGAGATCTCTGGTGTTACTCAGTTACTCGGTCACTCTGGTACGCGCAGACACGAGGAGGTTTCAGTGACTGGGGATTGTGCTGATGTATAAAAATTGAACCTATCTATTTAATGGAGGGCAGAGGGAGCAATCCAATGGACTATTCACAAAGACTCAATCCTGGTTGAATTTTGACAGAGCCCTGCTGTAGCCCTGTCCCACATAGCCGAGCACTTCTACAGGAACAGGTATCATAAAAAAGCATCTGCAACACAGATGTAATTTGGGGCAGCGCATCACTCCCCGGCAGAGGAGAAGGTTTGAACTCTGAGCTTCAGATACCAGTTTGAACACACTTGTGTTTGTCCAGGGGCTTATCCCTTTGCAGACACCAGCGCACCCCGTGTGCCGTGCGAGGCACCGAGGCAGCCTGAGCATTAGCGACAAACGGTCACATCAAAATAACACGTTTACAGACCAAAAGTGGTTTTGCTACAAAATCTAGGATTTCAAGCAGTGAAAGCACCTGATCGGAGCATGTTATGCTTTGCCAGCATACAAATCACAAGCAAAAGAAGGCATTTCGTTCAGTAAAGCTGCAAGTTTCGAACTAAACTGAATTTTTCTGGCCCAAATTACTAATTGCAAATTATTCACTCAGTTCTGGTAGAATGTGATGTTTTTGCTGAACTAAACCCAACTGCATAATACCCTCTTAGCCTACTGGGCTTATCTCCAGAGCTCAAAGCTGTTCAACTTCCTTGTCTCTCTTTTCCCTCTCATTTATTTTCCATATGATAAATAATAATAAAAAGGATTTTTAAACCAGAATAGGACAGAAGTTTTCATTTTTAGTGCACAGTTTGCTGGGGCATGGGGGAAGGCTGGAGAACCTGTACTATTATCAAGAATGCCACTCAAATTACAATATAATTGTCTGAAAAAAAAAAAAATTCTGGCAGCTAATTCTGATTGCAGTGCACATTTCTGTGCTTGTGACAAATGATTTCTAAAGTTAGACTCAAGGACACCAAGCTTCCAAGAGGTCACTCATCTACGGTGTTTATTTTATTTGCCGTACCAAAAGAAGTTTTAAAAGTTACATTGAGAGGAGGGAAAAAACAAAAGTAAAGGGAAGAAAAGCATGGATGATCTGGAAAAGATTGAAGTGTTTTGTTTTAAAAGAACTGATGCTCGGAGCCATAAAGTATGAAATACAGGAGGGAAAGCAGATTTGGGGCTAACCTGCAATATCACATTAGACTTTAAAGCTGTTCCAACAGACTAAGCATTTCAGAAAGAATCGGAGCTGTTTGTGATAAGTTGCTCCTCTTATCGGCAAACTGTCATCCGTCTTGAGTGAGAACATTTTGTCCACCCTACCAAAACAAGTCAGAAAAATTGGATAAAAACAAAAATATAAATCAGAACGGTAGCTGGGAGCAGAACTGAAATGATGGCAATTTCCTGGCAAGGATTGCTGTACAGCTAAATGTCAGATGTGGCAGAAAGAATTATACTTTCAACTTGAGGTCAGGAATTATGTGTGAGCATGTGGTGGCCAGACCCCTGGCCAGTGCAGCCACAGCGGGACCCTCGTGGCCTCCTCTGGCAGCCATGGTGACCCGGTGGGCAGTTTGCTCCCATCACTGTCCCACCGAGGCTCTGCTCCTTCCCTGGCTGTGGCATAGCCCAGCTCTGCGGCACGAACCTCCCGCTGATTTGGGCAAGGTCTGCGCGGCTGGATCAGCCCCTTTCTGCTCACAGCCAGAAGCAGAAGGTCACGGTGCCTGCAGCTCGCTGAGGGTCTCAAGGCAATCTTTGTGACCGGAGGTAAATGTTGCCGGAGCCGCCCTGCCCTGTGCCTGGCTCCCTGAAGAAGCTTTTCCAAGGAATAAGTGCTTGCAGATAATTACGAATTAAGTGCTTCCCAGGCTCTTCCTAACCTCTAACCATTTCACTGCATTCCCACAGCACCCCTGGAGCTACAGCAGCGGATGGAGAACGGAGGTGCAACCTCTCCCCGGGTGTGTGCACGTGTGCAGGGTCCTGGGGGTCAACTGCAGCTGAAGTGCTGGGGACCCCCTCTCCTCTGGGTCTCCCGCAGAGAAACCCCACTCAGATCAGGGGAAAGCATGTGGGTACCACCTGCTCCTTCTCAGGGATAACTATGGCCAGCCCCTCTATCTGCCCTCCCCGTCTGAGCCCCACACGGGGAGGCATTTAGCTGCACCCTCAGTTCTCAGTGCTTCATGTCCCCAGGCCAAGGGCACGCGGGGTATCACGGGTGCACGTGTGTCACTGGAGCATGGAAAAATATCTAGGGACATGGGCACGATATCACGGCAACACTTGGTATTTGAGCTGGGGGCAAAGCGGGGTGTCCGTAACAGCACTGGGGATGAGCCATCTCCATCCTCTCCCAGGCAGAAGCTCGGCAGCCCAGGAGGGCAGACACGGTGCTCAAGGGACACACCAAATCAAGAGGGGCAGCAGCAGGATGCCCAGGGACCACGTTGGGTGGAGGGGAGCCAGGGTGCAGCCTGCCAGCCCCTTCCCCACGCTGTGCCTGATGCTCCCAAATGTTTTTTTTTAACACCGTGTTCCCACCGCAGCAGCCAAGCTGATATCACTGGAAGCAAGACCTGAATCAGATCCTGAAAAAAATCAGCGATTTAGATGCACCATGGCTGCTGCACTCTGGGCGGCAGTTAAATCACAAGACACCTCATTGTAATTTGGAAACAGAGGTACAGCGAGGGGAGATTTGGAGACACGCTTTTATGAAATCACCAAATGGGAAAAGAGAGATGCTGGGCAGAAATAAGGCGTGTGGTCCGTCAGGTCATGAGTAGTAAAGACGTGGCAAAGTCAAAGGCTTGCACAGCCTGGGGTGGGGAGCGGTGCTGTTGAAAGCAGACAAGGGAGGAGATGTTTCTGTGCCCCTTCTAAATGATCAGCTGAAGGGGAATCACTGGCCCAACCTGCCTCAAGGTCACTGCCCCCTGGCACCCCCAAAGCCCTCCCCAGCCCCCAGCACTGCAGGAGCAGAGCACTCGATACAGCGGGGCTGTGTTATGGCGAGCTGCTCTGCTTTATTTGGGGTTTTTTAACTAATTTTTTTTTTTATGTTAGTCATTTTGCAACAGTTTGGTGCTCAGGGCATTGCAAGTGCTTCTGTAAATCCAGATGAACGAGCAATAGCTGAGCCTTTGCTTCAACCCAACGGGGAGTGAAACTTCCTAAGACACAAAGGCTGGATTGCAGGGTGCTGCAACATCACGGGCCCATCTCAGACAGACTAAGTGGTTTGTAATAAGGGGACTGGGATAGGGGACAACAATTTATTCCCTTCTGGAAATATCACAACAGCAAGGACATCAGAGCTGCCACTGAAGCAGACGCTGCTGAGAGGCTGGTGCAAACTCCTCTCCTAAGAGTTTCACTTAATGCACATTTTGTGGCAAGAGGTGACTCAGGCAAGGGTTAACCAAGGCTGAGCTGTGCACCTAGCACATACACACCGCATTTGCAGTAGTGTGGGTGCACATATGTATTTATATCTCTCTCTCACATATATAGGTATTTAGTTATCTATGGCATGTGGGCTGGGGAGCAGACAAGCTCTCCTCTCACCACGGTGGGGTGTGGGATGCCACACAAATTCTCTCCATCGCTTCTCTGGAAATCCTGGCAAGCCCAGGGGAGCCTGCAGTTAATCAGCGCCGTGTCGCTGGGCACCGCTGCGGGCAGCAGGACTTCACTGCGGCGTTGCGGGAAGCCCTGGAGCAGCCATAGCCCAGCCAACCGTATTCCCCCCACACTCCGGGGACGCCTGAGCGCTCAGTCCCTTGTGGGCTTTGTCTGCGGGGTCCTGCG
>NW_020799125.1:2005030-2033342 GCF_003259725.1 Athene cunicularia
TTTTTTTTTTTTTTTTTTTTTTTTTTTTTTTTTTTTTTTTTTTTTGGCATTGTAATGCCCTAACAGCATGGTGGGTACGAAAAAGCTGGAGGATCAGCCAGCTCACGGCCAGTCCCTCTCTGCTGTTTAGACACACAGCAGAGCTCAACTTCTGCTTTGGTTGCTTTTAGTTGTGCTGTTTGTCTGCTTGCAAGGATTATCATATTGCCCGCCTGTATTGCACCACTGACAATAAATCCAAAGCAACTGGGGCCCAAATTTTTTGAAGCGGTTTCCTGAAGGGAATGTCAATTACCTTTCCCTTCCAGCACCGCCGACGTCCTCTGGCACTTACAAATCCCAGTTTTATTCTGAGAAATGCAGCCACTTGCTCTAATTATTCAGCCTGCTCTCTAAGGTGAGAAAAAAAAAATAAATTTAGTAAGTAAACTTGAAAAGGCAAGGGGTGGTTTAAATTGGTACGGTTGTGACTCCAGGCATGAAGGAGTACAACTCCTAACAAAGACAGTCTGTGTGTATGCAATGGTGTGTGTGTGAAAGTATGGAAGGAGTGGGAGAACACTGTGGACTAACTCCTGAAGTCTCATTTTGGGTGAAATTACTGTCTGAGGCAGCTTGATTTGGTTAGAGAAAATAGTGCCATGACCTGGATCGGTATTTCTCTCCCTGCCCAGCACAGTTACTACATTCGAGCCCACTGAGAGCCCTGTGCTTTTCTGCACTGGTGGCTGTTCAGAAGGGGAAACTCAAGAGCCTGGGGATCCAGAAGAGGATGGAAGAGAGACTTCCTTCCCTTGATCTACCATCGCCACAGGGACCAAGGGGTCCTCCCAGTGCTGCTATGGAAAGGCAGGGAATTCTCCAGGGAGGTACTGCGCTCCTCTGCCCTTGGGTGACATGTTCCCCTCTCAGCACTTGTCCTCCAGGTGCTTCGTCTTACTCCATCCCCACCCCTTCCCCAGATCTCTCTTCATGGGCTGCCACACTCCTTCCACATTTAGATGCCAGTCTGTCCTTGCTCATTGCTATTCTCCACCCATCTCCTTAGCTCAGCCTAGTTTCAAACACAAACGCCTTGTCAAGGTGCCAGGATCCCCCGGCAGCGACGAAGGTTGGTAGATCAAATGCCATGAATGCCTCCCAGAGCATGAGCATCCTCACACTCCTTGTGCCTGGAGAGAGGGACCAGCCCCAGGGCTCGGAGATGCTGAGGATCCTCCCTGCAGTGGCACTTCCAGATCTGCAGCCCCACCTCAGCTGCCAGCTTTACTCCAGCACTTGGCTTTCCTCTGGGCTCACCAGTCCAGCTATAAAAAATGTGGTATTTGGGAACCAGAAGCCTTAATTATCTTTTAAATCTCATTATCCTCTTTTGTATCACTGTTTCACCCCTCAGTGTCTGCGGGCAGCAGAGAGCTCTGCCTCTCCCGGCAATTCCTCATAGCACCATGTTCCTGGACAACTTGCACACAAGCCACACGAGACTTTAATCTAAATCATCACAAAATCAAGGACAAAATACAAGGTTCATCACTCCTGAATCACAACCAGACCACAGGCAGTGGCACCAACTCAAGAAGATGCAAATGCCTTTGCCAAAAACATGCCCCATTGCTGACAAGGGCGTCCCAGGGATTTCCAGGCTGGTCCCATAGGAGAAAGAAGTGCTATCATCCTGGGACTTGTGGCTCATATTATTTGTAAGGAAAATAACCCTGTTTGTCTCAGACCAGATTGTCCTGAAATCTCAGAAATTAGATGTCATTACTCTGTGGGCGTAAAGTCATACCTAGCCAGCAACCCAGCCATCTGCAGGTACACGAGGAGGATAATTTGATTCCATCTTTGGAAATGTCAGATTTTATGGATGAATAAAATACATTCCATTTTCTTCTGTTTATCAATATTGGGTGAAAACAGACTAGAAATTACTTATAAATGGGTAGTGTCAAGAGGAGGCAATCTGTTACCCTTGCATGTGCCCAGCGCTGCCACAGCCACAGACATCTGCATAGTGTGTAAGAGCCATGTAAAGCAAAAACAAAGCACAGATGGAAGAAAGAGTAACCTCGGACACCTCTCCATTACAGCTATTGCTATACAAGTAGGTCCAGGTCCTGCAGTCGATAATCCTGCTCTCACAAAATAAAATGGTCTCAAAGCTACTGAAAATTCTTGGTTTCGAAGGAAAATTTGAAGAACCTTGTAAGGATGTGCTCACCTGAGCTCTGAGCCAAAGGCAAAGCAGAGACCTGAGGGTAAATAAAAGGAGCCCCGTGCCCTGCAGTACAGCCGAGCCCCCACCCTGCCCATGGCCAGAGCAAAGGGGGCAGATGGGGCTGGTCCAGTGAAATGCTGATTGCTCCTCTGCTTTAATTGCCATGCTCAAACCAGGTCAAAATCTGGGCATACAGAAAGGATGCGGTCCCTGACAGCATGGTAATGGTAAAGGGAGAGACTTCAGGAAGGAGAACCGAACAGTGAATGAACTTTTCAGATAAATTATAGCTAAAGAGGAATGAAACATTATAGTTTCAATTACCGCTGTGCCCAGCCACGCAGGTAGTAATTCAAACAAGAAACAATTGGTGGATTGTCACCCTCAAATCAGACACATACCATTTAATTCCATTTACTGAGGGTTCACTGACTGTATTTTGAATCAAATGCAGCCATTAATGTGCAAAGATCTGAAAAACGCATGTGTCCCTTTTACAAATGTGACAGCGAGACACTAATTCCTGTAAAACCCTTTTTCTTCAGGTTGGGCTGTTCCTATTGCCTTTAGTTATGCAGATATTACTTATTACAAGTTTCAGTATGCCAAGTTAGTCCTTTTGAAATGGAAAAACACGAAAACCACGGCCAAATCCAGTCTTATATTCTGTCATCCAAACTTAGCAAATTGATGCGAATGCAGAAAAAGCTACTTTCATTAAAACAATTAAATCCTTACTATTATTGCCATATCTGGCTATTACAGCACAAATATAAATCATCAGTCATTGGAGCTAAAAGCTTTCAGATAGAATTGCTCTAACATCTGCCCCACGCGATGGGCAGAGGAAGGATGACGTTCACCAGGCTTCTTCACGGGCAATGCTGGTGCCTAGATAAAAACCTGACATGTTTATAAAGTGAAGAATATTGTGGTGCTCTGTTTTGCTCTAGTAGAAAAACAACGGGCGAGGTGAGCGGGAGGAGGAACGATGCTTGGGATGGGACGAGCTGGCACCTTCCCCAGGTGATGCCTTCTCCCCTGCACAGCCGTCACAGGGGTGGTGTGACCCTGGCTGGGTTTTACATAGTTTGGACCATGCAATGGCACTATACAAAGTTAAATCTATGCCCTCCCTCATCCAAGAAACAATTTTATGGATGAGAATGTCCCGTTCAATGTGACATGACGGAATGGTTTTGGCACGAAGATCTGGGGGATCATCTGGACTGCTTTGGCTTTCCTTTTTAAAATAATAACTGCACGTATCCCATGTGCGTGCACCACCACGTGCTCTCCATGGGGCCACAAAGTGTGTTGCCTAATAAAACCAGACCTTTCCACGAAACTGCACTCGCCCTTCTGATCTGGTTGAGATTGCATCAAAGGGCAGATTGTTTAAACGTAATTTCACTGGTTTATTGAGCGGGTCATCAGAACGGGATATGAAATTTCAAAGGCTTTTCTCCTCCTGCTCTTCACATCATTCCAGGTCACACTTCCCTACAGGTGCTCCCTGTTGACTCAAGGACACTTCCAGGCAGCAGAATATCAAAGGAGCAGGGATGGACAGGCCAGCTCATCCTACACATTTTAAATTGCTTAAAAAGACCCAGAAGCCTTTCTGCAAAGAGAGTTTGTGGCAGGGACTGAAATCAGTGCTCAGCATGTGGCTTAGACAAACAGAGTGGTCATTAGTGTCTGTTGTCATTGTCACACCGGTGTAGACTGTTAATTCAGCACAGGAGTCATTAAAAAAAAGCCTCAGTGGAGAAAGGGGGGTTTTGTAAATGCTAGATGACTTGGCAAAAAAATGAAGATGACCCTCAATATCCTGTGTCGCTCTGCTTGTACATTCAGAACACAAACCCCCAGGAATTTGCTGGGGACAGGATTAGGCACTAATTATTTTCTTATGCTGAAAACTGTTAAAACCTGACCTTGCTTTTCCTCACCCCACAACCAAGCTAAGCTCACCAGTCATTCAACAGATCCCTCTCTTCCCGGAGGATGTCACCACCTCCGAAGCTTTCACCCTGACTTTGCTCCTGGGTTACAAAGGTGGTACCACCATCCCCAGTCCTTCTGCCAGCCTGTGCCCTCAGCTCGAGGGGATGTTTGGCTCCATCACGCTGAGTATGACTATTCCCATGTGTCTGAGAGCGAAGGGCTTTAGCCACTAGCACCCACTCCTGCTCCAGCCTGAGTGCCAGGGTTTTAATTGCAATTAAAGAGCAGCATCCACTATGCTGCATGGGTGTCCCTCCATTAGAGTTCCTCCTACCAGGGGCTTTTAATTTATTTGTATTTCCAGCAGCGATAATTGAGTTATCAATTTTGTGCTCTTTTGGACCAGAAGCAAAGAGATCAGAGAGTTATTTTATACACCTAATTATAGATTATTTCCCATAGCTATAAAACCACGGAGAGACAGATCCAGAAAACCTGTTGTGAGGTGCTCTGCGTCCTCTTCATCTCGTGACTTCTCCTTATTGCTCCCTTAGACTCCAGGCTGAATACCCACCAGGCATAACAGTCATCAAAAGCAAGGGATACCTATTTCCCCACAGGACAAAATCTCTCCCCCCCCACCCCCAGCAGAGAGCTGCTTAAAAATCAAATTCAACTTATACTTAAACGATCTGTTTAAGCCTTTAGCACCTTGTAGAGTCAGGCTGAGATTTATTCCGTTTCTGTGCAGTTTGGCTATAATCTGTCTCATAACAGTGGCCTGGGGTGCTGCTGAGGAGTGAAAAAATTGATTTTCTTTCCCACTTCTGGTCTTTGGGGGTTTGTGTTCGGTGTGGCCCTTCCTGGTCCCCACTCCCTGGGTCCGGCAGCGGTGCTGCAGTCACCCTCCATCCGATGCAGGTCTGAGCTGCCTTCAGCATCTGCAGATCAGGCAGAGCTGCCTGGAGCACGCTGCAGTGCAGAGCAAGTGCTAAAGTCCAGAAGATCCTATTTTTATATTTACGGAAAGAGATGGGAATTGTCTGTGTGCTGGTATTAGGTTTCTGGTGGTGACATGAAGAGGCCATCCAAGATGTATGACCTAGCAAATGTACTGTAATGCACACATCACATTTGTTCTCTGGGTAAATAGATATTGTCTAGGGTACATTACAGCTGTGCTTTCATGTTTAATTTAATGTAAGTGAACTGCCTTAATTCCTCTAAATTGTAGTAATAAACATAATGCTAACAGTGATATTGCTAATAATTTATTTAGCAAGTGATTAATCAACAATGAACTATTTTCATTACCCGTTCTGAAATGCCAAACTCTAAATTAATTATGTGTCATTATAAGAATTCATATGTATATATATATATATATATATATATATATACACTTATATGTGAATTTCAGGGCTAATTATAATGAATAAACTATCGGATTTGGTGAATTCATAGAGCTGAGGGGGGATCTCCTCTCCCCTGCTCTTCTGCCCTTTCGCATTTCATCCTCAGCGCAAAGAGAATTACATTCCAGTGCTTTAAACAAGTCATTCGTGCTCCTGAAAAATATATTACCCAGAGAAAGTAGCAAACTCCCTGGGTCCCACGCTGCAAACAGAAGTGCTGCTGCGTGCGAGGGCAGGGCAGCGGCCAGTGGGAGCAGGGGTGGGAAGCGTGAGCTGCAGCGCTTCTGCCGGGGGGACATGCAGGGTGGGACTCTTCTGAGTGACCTCTATGCCAGACCTTGGAGCTCCCTGGAAATAAAATACGATGGGAACTCGCATGGGGGAGAAGGACATGATTCAGATTCCCCGTCTTCAATTGTTCGCAACAATAATTGGAGGGAAATCGGGGATTGAATTAACGGATTTGGGGGGCACAACCAAAGAGTTTTTCTTTTTGCCTGGGAGGAGGGGCTGCATCTAGAGATGCTACGAGGCACAAAGCTGACAGCGTTGGGGTATTTAGCAGCAGGAGCACCCCCAGGTGCCCCGAGACGAGGCTGGGCAGAAAGGGGAGACCATCCCTTTGCATTAAGTCTCAAGTCCAGAGCTCATGGCCAGGAGGTCCCCAGCCATCCAGCACTGGCCCAACCAGCTGCAGTGGTCTCCGGTGGGTCAGTGCTCGTGGTGGGATGTGCAGCAGGGAGGGGCAGGGGCTGCAGGGGAGGGAATCTCTAATTAAGGGGTGGGGAGTGAGACAGTTGTAGTGGTTTGTAGCACCGACTTGAAGAACAGGATGATTAATGAGAGCAACGGCATGAAGGAACCAGAAACTAAGTAATGAGATCTTTATTTGATACATAATACCACTGGGACCTTCTATAAAGAGAATACCAGGAGTAGGGCTAAGTTTTGCTGGTTTGGGAGTGTATCCGAAAGGGGGAAAGTATTGCTGACTTTGCAGTCAAAAGCCTGGGCCGTACACAACCGGGACTGCAGTGTTGTTCAGAGGAAGTCTGGGACGTGTTAATTTGGTCATATATTTTCAGGTGGTGGAAAGACACCCTGACTTTTGATTTAGTGCGCTGCGTGGATCTATGCAATGTTGTGGGTTTAAAATGCAGTGTCCAGAGCCTGATTCAGTCACCTGATGGTTGAATTCCAGCTGGGAGATGAAGAAGCCATTATATACACAACAAGAACTTCCAGCCAGAAATTACTTATGGTTTCAATTGAAGGAGAAGAAGTTGCTGATAGTTTAGGTATGGATGTCAGAAACACAGCAGTTAACAGCAGAGATGAATGGGAGATTGGGAGGTGATAACTTAGATAAATTGGTGTCTCATCCATATTAAGGAGACAGCTCATCCTCAGTTGCTGCCAGATGACATGAACAGTGGAGCGTATATGGATACTAAAATACATTGGTCTTAAAGTTAAATCCCCAAGAACCATCAGAAATAAGTCTCAGAAGCCAAAGTGAGATCTGATGCACGCTGCAAAAATATGCAGTCTGTCAGAGCACACTGCTCTCTCCATATAACTTCCACCGTTTGTGGGACAATTATAGAGAAAACGATAGTGTGATCTGTAAAGCAGCTCCTGGAGTGGTTTTATTCACTAACTCAATGCTATGCATAATCATTGCCAGCAACATCTCCAGAGGTGTGTGCATAATAGAGAGACATCAAGTCAATGAGTCAAAACATCAGAAAATAAAATTCAGATGAACATCACCTTCAAAAATTGTATCATCTGTCATTTAACACTGTCTGAAGACCTCCTTATTGAAATAATACATCTAAACCCAAAGTTACCCCAGGCAGTAATACCGTATTGCGCTGTGTTTAGGATCTACCAGGAATTGGGGTTTTTTTTTGCAACTTGAGCTGGCTGCCAAGGCAGGCAAGCTGGGGTTATAAGCCCTATGGGGATCTTCAAACTGAAGCACCCAAAAGACCTGTAGAGGGGAAACACAGGGAGGTGGGAGGGTCTCTTCCTCTCATGTACCCACTCCAAAACCTGTCAAAGTCCGTAGTGATCCCCCAGTAGCGATCCCCTGCGTCACCCGTTTTGCTGTGTGGATGTGTATAATAACGTTCCTTTTAAGACAAACATTAGCCTCTAAAAAAAAAGGTGTGGTATCCAAATGCAAAATTAATTTGGCCTCACTGACATTACACTTCACTAGATTAAATCCTTCGCTCCTCCTGTTCCAAAACACCCATCGAGATAAGAAGTTTCCCTTTTTGAAAATGCAGGTCTGGAAGACCTTTAAATCCCTTAACTAAATTCTTATCATGCCGTTTTCCCAAAGCACCATGTATAGCATCATCTCTGCACTACAGCTTGAAAGAAACAATTCCCTGCAGATGCATGCATTGAGGCCAGATATCACAGCATGGGCCATAAGGCAAGCATATATATTTATAAATGTGTATTTATATATAGGCGTATTTTTTTCTAATATATATATATATACACACACATGTATTTCTTAAAAAACAAGGCTTTTATTCTCATCTTGATTTTCTCTTAAAACATATGAAAACGTATCTTATCCTGTTGTTCTAAAGGATAATAAAAGTTGACAAGTTGGTTATAATTCCCCACAAGTTCCTAGCTGTAGGTACAGGCAGAATGATAGTTCTGCTCCCTCCTTTTGCCAGCTGCCCGTATCTCCACAAGCAGCGGGCAGCACAGGTCCCTGCTGTGGCCGTGGGGGTCCCACCCCGCGTGCAGGCAGGTGTGGGGGCAAGAGCGAGCGCTGTGTAATGAGTCCGAGTTGCTTCAGGGTATGAGAATGAGCAATGAGCATCTCTGCTGGAAGCAAAATCAGGAACTTGGGCGAGCTTTGCCACTTAGACAACAAATCACCGGGTGTGCTTGAGAGTTCATTTTTCATCGGGAAACACCAGTGAAACGAGTACTTTGCTGCTTATCTCTTTATTGTTCATTGGTGCTTCTTTGCCCTTCATTTCTTGGAAAAGGCATGGTGCTTAAACGGGCTGAAGGGTGGGCGCTGTGAAAGAACTAAGCCACCTCTTTCATCCCAAAGGCTTCGTCAAGGGTTCGTTTTGCTCTCTGGGAAAACCTCTGCTTTCCCGGTTCACCCGCCTCCCTCTCTCCGCCATCCATCTAGGTTGCGTCGTCTATATCTGAAAGCACGCTTGCCATCCTTTGAAGAGGTAGTCTCCTCTAAAAAATCAATAGTTAACATTGTCTTTAAATAGTCTGACATTTACCTTTACTGCAGTTTTCATTTCTTTCTGGGATTGCTCAGACATTTGTATTACCCGTGTACACTCCTTATTTCTCTGCCTGTAGCCACCGACCAGGAGCTTTGCAAGGATGGCAATTCTGGTGGTGTAGCTCACAGCCACAGATAAGGGGAATTTAGCAAGATAATTGAGAGGACTGGAGCTCACTAATAAAAGCATCTTTAATTTATGGAAGACATCAAGTGAGAATAATTACAAGCAAAAGGGTAGTGTAAATCCCTGAAGAAAATATCCTGAATGCAGTTTTCCCAACAAGCAAATCTGAATGCTGGCCCAAAGGTCAAAAATAAAAGATTGTGAGCTTTAACCTCCTGAGCCATCCACCTTTCTTTTCCCCTCTTGTCAAGAAATTGTCTGGGGGTTCATTTAGAAAGCTGCTTGTTCAGAGCAGGGCTGTTTGCAATCTGGGAAAGTTAAGCAAATTAGCAGAATTATTAGGTAAGAGGCAATTCTCCACAGCCTGCAAAGCAACCGCTTGTTAAATTAGCTCACACGAGAGAGTTGCACTGATCAAATGATGGTTGCAGTGTTTGCGGAGAGAAGGCTGTGCAGGCATTTTCTTTGAAATAACACTGCTGTACTCCAACTGAAAAATAAAAAAGGGGGAGTTTGTGCAGATTCCCCGGCAGGCTGGAATGGGCTCCTTGCACAAATATACTGGAAGACGCTTTTGTCTTTAACACACTTCCCTGCTACTCAGTTCCGTCTGCAACAATGATTAAAAAAAAAAAAAAAAACCAAACAAAAAACCAAAAACTGAAGAGCTAAAACCCAACACCTTCAAACTAGCTACTTCTAAAAATAGGGAGGGCTGCAGGAGAGCTGATGCCATGAGTCCCCTGGAAGCAGGTGGCTCGTTGCACCCACTCCCCTCCGGGACTTGCAAGGACACCTGAGGTTTTGCGGCCTCATTGACCTGGGGCGACTTTGGGAATGGGTCTTTGAGCAGCAGAAACAGAATTTGGAGTCCTCCATGAAGCCAAGGAGAGCGTGGCTCACACACAGTTTCTGATCACTCAGTCTCGTTTTTATATACTCTTTGGCTATTGATTTGATATTTTTATATCTTATGCAGTGCACTTAGTACGGGAAAAAAAAAAATGGATTAACCAAGTAAATGTGCTTTATTAGCAGGACTCTGATGGAAAATTATGTCAGTTTTCCATTTAAAAGATGCATCAGATTAATCCACTCATGAATCAATTTGTCCATCCTTGAAAACCCAACACCCCACATAAAAATTTCCAGCGTCAAACTGCATGCTGGATATAACAATGAAAGTTTTAAAATGAAGAAAAGGTATTATCGGGAAGTCTTTAGCACTTCCAACACAGCTGAGAATGAAATGCTCATCCCTAAAGCGAAGTGAGGGTGTTACAATAGGCTTAACTCCAGCTTAACTCGCAGGAGATGAAGCTATCTTACTAAAGTCATGGAACTGCATCCATCAACATCAGCACAAGCAGCAAACTGCTGGGCTTTTCAACCCTCACCCTGCCTATTCAGAAGTGCAAAAAAATCACCGACAACTACAAGCAGAAGAACTCTGGAGACCAACAGTGTTTAAAACAAGGGCCAAGACACCTGCCAGCTCCTTCCTAACTACACCCCACCGTCTGACAGCCCCTTCCAAACCCAAGGACCTGGGAATGTGGCTGCAGTGAACCTCAGCCGGACCCTGCAGTAACTCTGCCGGCAGACCGATGGGGAGGCTTAAGGGAGAACCCGCTTTCCCTGCAGCCCTGACACAGGTGAGGCTCCTGCAGATGTCAAGGCGGGCATTTGCCCACGGGGAATCTGCAAAGTCAGGCTGGGCGTATTCACCAGATAAATCCTCTGCAGTTGCCGCAGTGGACCAGAGCCACGATGCGGAAGCTCTGGATCCAGATTCAACTCTTCTCCCAGGTTTAAGAGGTATGGAGTCTGGAGCCAGTTTAAGTCTCTGCCCAACTGTTAGCTAATAGCTACTTTCTGACTGTTCCCTGGTCCCCCAAATCTCTTTTATTTTATTTGACTGCTTCACACTCCATCATCTGCTTTAAAATGATGAAGGATACAACTCTTAAGGCCCTCCAGCAGTAGTTTTGGGGCCAGGATCATTAGACTTTGGAATTGCCTTCTGTTGAACACTGCCCTATGGCATGAATGGTGCAGTTACTTTTTTTTTTTTTTTTTTTTTTTTTTCTTCTTTTCTTCTTTCAGGTTTTGTCCTTCCCAGGCTTTTTTTTGGCTCGCTGGGCCATGCTCCTCACCATGAAAAGATGGATTATGCCTTTACTTTCCATGTGATCCACTTTTCCCCCTAAATACTTAAGAACCAACATGTTCCCCTTCCCCCCTTGTCTTTGCATAAAAACTTCAAGCTCTCTTGCAAAGATAGATGGGGCAAACTAGCTATGATTACTGTCCACCTGGGAATAATGCTGCCACGGTATTAGACAGAAGTCTACTTAGATTTCATTGTGTTTCATTACTAAAGCACAGAGCATGCTGGAATTTCACAGAAGAGGAGTTTTAGCACAGGAAGGGAGAAGAGGGCTCAGGGTTGGAAATTCCCCTTAAGTTCTGCAGGAGTCCCTCTAACAGAAAGTTACTTCGTTAGCCCTTTCCCAGCCACCAGCACTGGGAGCCAAAGCGATGAGGACACCTCACTAAAGCACACGGGCAGATCAGCTCAGCACAGGGCATGACCAGCCACGTAAACCACCCCGTGAGGGGACATTTTACCTACTCTTTGAGTAAAACTACAATGGCACAGAATCAGGAGGTCTGGCAGCTAATCTGCAGAGTGAAAGGGATTGAAAGTGAGGGTTCTGGTCTTTAGAGCAGGTGTTTGGGGGAACACAGATCTTTCCATCCACGGTCATGGGCAGGAGTGGACAGTATGAGCTAATTGTCCTACAGTAAATTGTCCAGCAACAAGATGTCCCTTAAAAGGGAATGACAGAGGCTGGGAGACGGGGATCCCAGGCTCAGAAGAATAAGCTGCCTCACAAAAGGGGGATAGAAATTAGCTCCTTTCACAACGCTGAGGAGGGACTGCAGGATAATTCATTATTTGTTCCTGAGTTCAGCACAGGGCCACCTCTTACCCCTGCCAGGGTATCAGCTCATGGCTGAACACTTGCATATTTGGGAAATAGTTTCAAATCTCTCCCTCTCATCCTTCCGCCCCCCCCCACACACACACACTTAGCAGTAAAAGGAGAAAGCAGAAGCTATCTGTCATACACTGCACAAAATGATTTCGAGGAGGAGGAGGGCAGAAAGAGCCAGAGGCAAAGGTTATCGGAGGGAGGTGCTAAGTGAGGTGAAATACCTGTCCCGCATGGAGGTGGAAAAGAAGTCCTTGGTGTTCAATCCCTTGTACCTTCAAGAGCAACGCTGGCCATGTTCTGCCTTCATTACCCATTTATTCAGTTCGTTGTAGCCCACCTGTAGCAGATGGTGCTTCTGTGCTCAGCCCCAGCTCTGTGGTACAATCCTACCTTGCAGCCTGGGGACTACACGGAACATCACAGTGTTTATTTTTGATGGAGTAAAATAAAAGAGGACTACCTATAGCCAGCTGAGATGCCTGGGCCTACATTAATATCACAGGCATAAGGTAAGAGCAGGTGAACATACAAACAGGGAGTTTGTCCAATCCATGCAGACCAATTGCATTAAAAAATACCTTGCATGTGGCATTGACAAACTATTTTCCGTTATAAATCTGTTTGCTGAATACCCCCAAAATGAAGGATTTTACTCCTCGGGAGAAAAAGGAGGACTTGTCCACACCCCAGGCTGGGGTGTTACTATAGCTCGGCACCGCCGCAGTCACTGAGGTAATGCATGAACCCGCCAAGCTGCTACCACCAGCCACATGAGTGCTGCCGGGCCACGTCAAACACAAAGGACAGGACGTTTGCTTAAACCTCAGCCAAAGAAGCACGTGTGGACACGTTTTATCTCACGGCTGCAAACATTTCAGGCTCTGCAGACAGTCACCGTTGCACAGCTCACCGGGGCTGGGCAGCAAAGGAGCAGCCCACGTGCAGGAGCTGAGGCATCCTTCTTACGTTCTCGCATGGATGTACAGAAGATACCATCATTCAACCCTTTATTCCTTCGGAAAACATGCGCAGCACATCTCGCTGTTTATGTTTAGTCCAAATTAATGTCCTACAGCTATCATATGCATGATTATGGCAGTCATTTTTAATTAGGGATTGTGTCAATAGTATTGACATTTTCATTGCTTTTGGGGGATGTAGAAGCTATTTTCTTGCAGGTGAAGTCCTCTCTTTGCAGTTCTCTATCCCTTCAGCTGCTCCCACTGTACAAAAGGGCTGCGCAGCTTATTAAAAAAAAAAAAAAAAGCAAGAGTATTAAGCTCATTCTCTGTGCAAGTAAATTACAGCGACTTACGCAACACCAAACTCAAGGAATGCAGAAATTCCAATTCCCTCCGTCCTGTGCAAGATTTACAATCTTATTCTGAATGCAATATTTATTATTAACGGAAGCCCTGGCAGGACCTGGGAAACACTGGTGGTCCTGTGATGAAGGGGATGCATTCAGTAGCTTGCTGGGAAGTGGAGTTAGACATGAACGGCTCAAGCCGGTCGTTGCACTCAGTGATAAACACCCTGCAGGAGCCATCATTCACCCGGAAAGAAAGGGGAAGGCAGATCATTACATTTATTGGTCATAGTTTTTCAAGAGTCAATAAAAACCCACTAGAAAAGGCATGGTTAGTAGCAGGAATATATATATTTTTCACCTATCTCAAAAATACCCTTGGCTCAACAGCTATACATAACACCAGTAGAAGGTCTGTCTTCTGCCCAATATGTCAGGATGAATCTTCCTCCTAGGTGACGGTCCTGGTGTAGACGGTGCTCACACTGTACAGTTTTTAATGTCTTTAACCATCTTTAACTTTGTATCCTGATAGCCCCTTCAGGCTATATGTCAATGCCATCTGGGAAGAAAAGAAGAGACTTCTGCTCAAGCGCCGTGGTAACGCAGATCTCTTGACTAAAATTGTGCTTCCTTCACTTGACAAACTGTCAGCACAGAACAATTATCTGCCTGTTGGTTTGCTTGTCCTTTCTTTTCTCTCTTGAGAAAAAAAAAAAAAACAAAACCAAAAAAAAAAACAGATGAAGGAAAAGGACACACATAATACAACTCCATGGACATAATCCAGCTGATCTGATCACACCCACCCGGAGATGCACTTGCAGATGTATCAGAAGTAGAAATGGGTCCCTTCTTTACCACTTCTTTTGCCACCTTCTCTTCCTGCACCTGACTGATGAATAATCTCAGGTCTTTGGGACAGATAATGTGTCTGGTTTTATCTGTCTTAAGTCCTATATAAATATGTATATTAGAGTATTAGTGTATTTAGGCTGATGTGTTTAGCAGCTCTAGATTATGAATTGCTCCTCAAAATAACATTTGCATTTGCCAGCTAAGGTCTTTATTCAGAAGAGGGTCAAGCAAAAAAGAAAAAAGGATTATTTCTGCTAATTATTCAATGTTATTTAATATTTGCACAAAAGGTTTGCAGGACTGAGTCCTCGGGATTGCCTTGTTTGAGAAGCTAATAGGGTTTCCAGGAAACCAGCAGAGTCTGGTGGGCCATCTGGATATGGAGGACAATTAGATTTGATCTAGTTAAGGGTGGTTGGCTAAAGGCTTATAATGACTTAGCCAGGACTTGATCCTGGGGTTTTCAAAGTCAGCGGTAAAACTTCCACTCAGAGCTGTGCTTTATGGGAGACTGACGCTGATCCCATTTTCAGAGCATGGATACACTTGTGACCTGGGCAGCTCCTGACTGCAATGGGCAGCCGTGAGTGAGCTCCGTTTGCTCCAAAACCCTGCTGTTGCGTCAGGAGGGATTTAGGATTGAACAGAGCTGAAAATGTTGAGAGGGATATTTGTAATTTTTTGGCCCATGCCTTAGGTTTGCCTCCAGAGAGTTCCCTTGAAGTCTACCTGTTGCCTTCTTCTTGGGCCTCATATTTCCTTGACTAGACCATAATAGGCTGTATTCCTATAGAAATTCCTTGCTAAGTAAATTGAATTTCTCATTCCATAAAAATCTGATTAGGCAATAAAAATACTGGCAGATACCTTCAAGCATGGGTGCCTGAAGGTGGGATCCATATTTAAGCATCTGAATACACGTCCCAACTTTTGGGATCCCTGTGTATTCATTTCTTTTCTAGTTTCAAAAGAACTGGAAACTTTCCTGATATTCGAGGCTCGGGTGGCTTTGGGGTACCTCAATACGGACCACACTTCTTTAAGGAGAAAACATTTTCATTTTCATTCCATGGTTTTGTTCAAGTCGCAATGCCTCCAGCTTCCCCATTTGACATTTTTTAGTAACTTAATTATCACTACCATGGAAGAATTTTAATAATGGTGTTGTTTACACTGGATGCAGCCCTGGGGAATGAGAGAGAATAACCCAGATTGCAGAAGCAGGAGGGAGGAGCGTGGTATTTTGCAAACCCAGGACACAGCCTGCTGGAAGCATCTGTTTCTACTCAACCTTTTCCTCTAGAGTCCTGATATCATTCACAGCCCAGACTGCCAGCAATTAGGGACTTGTGTTGAGGATTCCCCTTCCCTTGTGCTTTCGTCTCCATCCTTCCTTGTTTATGAATCTTGGGATTGACAGCTTTAAGATGATGTTTGCTCAGTGACTGCCACTCACGCAGTCATTCCTGTCTCAGCAGATGCCTTCACTTGATGTTTCTGAGATGGAAATTAGGAGGTTGGATCAGGTAGTGCTGGGAAACCAGCACTGCTAATTGCAAAGCAAGTAATCGGCTGGGAAGAGACGGTGTGTCGAGATATGACTTGGAGCTACAGAGGTGGCAGCCACTTGGCTATTTTGCCAAGGGCAGAGCTGTGCTGTGTGTCTGCAGCTGGAAAGCCACAAGCATCCTTACTACCCACAGCTGCAAACTGGCTCCATGCTCATGTGAGGATTTGTTGTAGCTGCTCGTTTTCCTCTGTTTGAAGGCACAGATGTCAGCAAATGCGTACTGCAAAGGCTTGGGTCTCTTCTATTAGGCCAGGTCAAAGCCCTTTTGGATGCACTGTCAGGTGTTTGGAAAGACGTTGCGCTTGTGAAAAATAAATAAATAAACCCCCCAGTAACTTATTTTATATGTTTTCAGGAAATCACCTGGTGACATGAAGGTAAACATCCTTCTTCAAGAGTTCATCTGTTGATTCCTGCTTTTTCATTAAAAATAAAAATAAATAAAAAAAAAAGAGCAGGAAATATTTCTGATCAGTTCTGATACAACCGCTTCTTGCTGGGGTATTTACACTTCAATGCTGATGAACTGATGAAAGGGAAGAAGTTAACAGAACAACTTAGTACCTTACATCTTCCCGGCAGCAACCTGGAAATGGATCTGTCATCACTGTTGTACAGATCCAGGCTCTAGCAAAAGGGGATTTCACCAGGAAGATGGTCTCACTGCATGGCAGCTACAGAGGCATTGGTCCCATTTAGTGATGTTTTGACATCTTAGCAGTCTTTTCAGTATGAAAACTGATCACTGCATCCCAAAAGAGACAGCTGGAGACCTGAGCTCTCAGCTCCACACTTGCTTTTCCATCTGAACTTGTTCTTGGGCAGAAGTACCGGGTAGGTGCCAGATCTAATTGAAGTATATGGGGAAAAAAAAAAAAAATAAAATGTAGACTTCATCAGGATTTTGGCATGGATGTTTAGTCACTGTTAAAGTGCAGAAAAATGAGCTAGCAGAATTGGGTAAGTCCTGTTTTCCTTTTCACTGTGGAAAGGTGCTCCTGCAGTAACACTGCTCCCGATGTCTTTCCCTTTTAAATAACCAGTGGCATAATATTAGATGCATGTTAAGCCTTGGAGCCATCAAATAGCCCCTTATCTTAAAGCACATGAATACTCTTAGCCCTAGTAAGAACCTAAAAGATGAGAAACATGTAATTGAGTGAACAAAATTTCTGGTGTTTGAAAAGAGACAAATCTCTGCACTCTCTGATGCCAAGGGGTTAACTTGGGCCAGGTGTCCTTAAGAAGTAAGGACATGAAAAACCTCACATCAGATTTTTGCATCCAAATGATTCATTATACCAGCAATATTCATAGCTCGTGATAGTCCTATAGATTTACGATGGTTAGGAAAAGATGGTTAGGAAAAGATGACGCCCAGCTTACTTTCCCACCAATCGTTATTGCATAGGAAAGTAAGCGATTTTCTTTAATTCCGTTAGAATAACATTAGTGCTTGTAAGGACCAGACTGGAGTAAACACTTTTACAGGTCTTTTAGGCCAACAAAGTCAAATGGGGGACCCTTTTTTAGGAGCATAGCTTTTATTTCCCAAACAAAAAAAAACCCCATTGTTGGCTAGTAGAGGCTGTGGTCATTTGCAATTTGGGATAATTCAGAAGAAGCCATCAGTCCTAACTCATTCCCAGCTCTGGTAGCCCTGTAACAACCCATTTCTCCACTAAAGGCCATTGAATGAGCAGCTCGGCGCGTAGTACAAAACACAAGGAGGGAGCTTCAGATTAAAATGTTTATTCTTGGTTGCAGCAGGTGAAACACGGAGGAACGAGGCTCCTGGGTGGGCACGAGCAAATACATATGAAAATGCACAGCATTTGCAGTTGAAATACACAGTCCTGAATTACAGCTGAGATCAATATAGGAGGACGATAGAGATTATCAATCTTGAGTGGTCTCCGTTAGACAGAATTGACTGGCAACCACATAATGACTCAGGCTCAGCCCACCAGTTTAGAGCCCGAGTGATAGATCTGCAGATGCCAGTCATCATAATTTCTTTATCGGCAGCATCCACGTGGCCATTTGTCTTCTGCTACCTGAGTTTCCTTGGTCTTGTTCAAGTGCTTTATCCTCCAAGGTGTGTCTGAGAGATCAATGCACAGCTACAGCTGGTTGAAGGGGACCAAATCCATTGAACAGTTGATTTGGTTCCATTTTACCAGCTTTAGCAAAGCATTTGGCCTCATGGGTTGTGGCCAGCAGAGGGAAATTCCTCAGGGTCTTTTCTTTCCCAGCTGCCTGGTCCTCTTCTGAACTTGCTGGCCTGACGTTGCACTGGTTCAAACAGCTTCACTTTCAGACAGTCAGGATTTATTTAAGCTTCTTAGAGGCTACGACCGAAGAGTGGGTCTGAATTAAAGAGGCAGGTTTAATAGCAGTGGGGTAGTCTGCAGCAGTAACCACCAGCCTGGAGCATTTTTAAACCT
The DNA here is from genome assembly GCF_003259725.1 of Athene cunicularia. Lineage (NCBI taxonomy): Eukaryota > Metazoa > Chordata > Aves > Strigiformes > Strigidae > Athene > Athene cunicularia. The sequence continues at coordinate 2,023,213 of NW_020799125.1, forward strand.
GATATTTGGCTCTGTCTGTTTTGAGAGCCTCATTGCTATTACAGTGTGACATAAGTAAAAGCTATTGTTTTAATCCAGATAGGTACTTTAATTGTCACCTCCTGCCTTCTTCCTTTCAGTGTTTTATGGTCTGCTGTCCTCTTCCATGCCCTGTGTTTCGGTATCTGAAGTGCCACCTAACACGCAGCAGCAGGTAAAGCAGAGAGATGTCCTTTGCTAGGATCAGCCCAGCCCCCAGCCAAGTAACTCAGGGCTGCAGAGCTCTTCTCCCCTTGGGGCTCTCCTTGGCAAATGGGAGGGAAAAGGCTGAAATACCTGAAATCTTTTTTAGAGGTTAGCAAACTGTGCCTCCCTACCCTGCAGCCTCCTGTGTTTTCTTGTCTGGCATTAAAATCAGCGGTTTCAGCGGTTTTAAGATCTGCTTGCGACAAGCAATGGTCGCATTTGCCATCACCAGAAACCAACAGGCAAGAGGTGGAAAGGAAAAGAAAGAGGGGAGGAAATAGAAAAAGCGGCTTTTCCTTCTTGCAATCTCACAATTTGGCAATTTGCCCCCAAACGGCAAAAGCAAGCCCCTGCCAGGCAGCCCTGTCACGGCCACCGCTGCCCAAGCCACTCGCGCCATGGGTCCTGTTGCAGCACTGGGGAGCTGATTTCTCCCGGAGAGCCCTGCAGCATGAACACCCCACTGCTAAAAATAACTCCGTAAATCAAATTTAAAAATCGCAGCGGCTCCAATCATTTCTGCAGTGGGAGCCAATAAAGTCAGGCCTTTCCTCCTTAACCCAGAGCCACACGCAGATATTGCACATTGCCATGTGCATAACCTATTTAAAGAATTTATATGCGTCATGAGGCAAAGGTGACTTTTCCCCCCTCTTCCTCGCTGCCCACCGTACCGCAAGATGATATTGGGAAAAAGCACCTGTGCTTATAACCTCTGCACGCAGAAATGCTGCAAGTGGGCCAGCGTTACAGCTCCCCAAGAAATACAGGCTTTGCATTGTAATGGTAAGTACTGCAGATCACTTAACTGCCCAAACCCGTTACTCTAAGCTGCCTATAAATAAATGGAGAGAGAGATGGAGAGAGAGAGAGAGAGAGAAAGAGAGAGAACAGCTTTTTAAAAAGAGCTCCACAATTAATTTAATCGAGTTATCTCTAGGTACCTTTTCAAGAGACAATCAAGCCAAGGAACTAAATGGAAACTTAGACAGTGAAGACCTGGAAGTATTAAATTCATCCTTTGGTGAGTTACAAGAGGCAAAGGAAAGTAATTATTTAGTGGTGATTGGGTGGAGGTGGAAGTGCCATCAGTGACCGATGCCGCACTGAGCCTGCAAGCTAAACCCTAATGGGCACGTGGGTTTTTGGGTTTTGTGCACCAAGATGCCTGAGCATCACCACTGCACACTTAAAACACGCTCTGCTCCCCGGGTACGCGTGCTCTGTCCCGGTCCCATTGATTTGGGGACAGTCATTGGAAACTGTGGGAGAGTGATGCGGGGAGTTCCACAGAGCATCTGCTGGGGATGAGTATTGTCCCCTCTCCCCCCCGTTTTGCTTTGGGGAGTGCCCAGGAACACATTTGAAATCAATGCAAGTTGGCGTGGGTGTTCTGTAACATTTTGTTTAAATTCTCCACCGTGAGTTATGGGTGAGGTTTTCCTTTTTAGAAAATTAGCTTTTCTCTTCTGGATGCCATTAATCAAAACTAATGATGTCTCTCTGGTGGTGAGGCTTTCCCAGCAGCCAAGAAAGAGCAGCCTGCGTTATCGGCTGGAGGGGACTGCAACCCACCAGGGCTTGTAGCCTCCCGACAGGGAGGGCACAGCTCTCTGCTGCCTCAGGTACCGCCGGGCTGGGCTCTGAGGATGTACAAGTCATCCGAGCAAGATGAATTACAGCGGCTTCCCTCAGACATGTTCAAAGGTCCGAGCTGTTTTGAAGCTCCTGATCTCTCCTGCAAGGCAGTGCCCATCCTCTGAATGCCTGTGGGCCCCCACTTCTGTGAAATGGGGAGGGACAGGGTTCTCTGCCTGCTCAGTGCTGCCAGGTTCATCAGGCAGGACCTGGCAGGAGAGCTTTGCCTAGCCCTAACAGCCAGGCAGGGGCTCGGGGTCGCTCTCCCTTCCTGCCTAGGCTGCGACAGCACCATGTCCCCAGTTCAAAAATTCAACAAAAGTGACACCACAAAATTTAGGTTTGTCATCCAAAGTGAAGCCAGCTCTAGTCATTTCCTCGTGAAACGGGGTCTCACATTGGAAAGGTCCTTTGTGGCCCCTGGGGCCCAGGATCTGGAGCTGATGCCACCCTTCATGGGGCCCTGCTCCCATCCCTGCCTGCCCATTGCACTGGCACATCCCCGAGCAGGGCATTGCAGAGCCATGGGCACACCGAGTGAATGACACGTGTTCAAGGCAAATCCAAGCCAAAATAACAAAACATAGCGCAAAACAATAGAGGCATAGTGCATCTGTTCTGCTTTTGGCCCCGGTATCAGCTACGCTGTTAACGATTACAGGCATGAGAACAAGCAAAAGTCCTGCATTGCCAAACAATTTCCGTGGCAAGTAGCATCTGTAGTAGGCAACGTATGAGGATCTGCTCTATCGAAAACCTTTCCACTTCAGTCTCAATATTCTAATAAAGACGTGTTATAGACAGCACAGAAAAGCCGAAGAATTTATCAGCATTTGTCGATACTCCTAATGAAGCAGAAGATTCAACATGCAATAGAATTAGCCTACAACAAACCCTTGCGTAGGGCCCATCCTTCTGAGTCCAGAAATCTCCTGCCTACTCCAGTCCGATACCCTTTTGAGAAATGAGCATCCCTCGAAGCCATTATCATTATAAGCTAAAAGGCCAAATGAGACAAAGTACTGTTGCTCTTCATCTGAATAAACAAATCATTTTTAGATCAAATGCATTAACAATTTATCATTCTAAAATCCAATCAAAAGGGAAAAACAACAATACAGAACATTGATTTCCTACAGCTTTATCTTAATGAAGTGCACATTCCCTTCGTAATTAGCTTTGGAAGGTTTTTTTCGCCTTTCCTCAAGCTAATGTGTTATTTGATTTCCATCCAAACGTTACTAAATTGGAGGAAATTTCCCCAAAATGAAGTGGCTTTTGATAATACAGGAAAATGTCTACTCTCTCACTTTGCTATTTTTTTTCCACCAAACAGCCATACTTGTACTGCAGATGATTCAACTTTATTGCATGGTGTCTTTGTGAGGATGCTTAAATCAATGCCACAGTCGCTGTATTCTGCACAATTTGCCATTTGTAAACCAGAAAATACAACCTCGCCGCTTTTATCCTTTTCCTTACAGACATCAAATATTAATTTAGCTTATATTATTACAGGGGAAAAAGTAGATTGTGTTTTATTAACATTTCTAAAATTATAGATATTCAACCCAAAAACTAGACTCCAGACAAGGCTCGAGAGTCTTCCGCTTGGATTTTATTTGACTTAATTAAAAAGCACTCAGTTCCTTTGTGCGCTAAAGTAGTTGCTGACATTGCAGTAGCCACTCAGTCTTTCAAATCAAAACTATTACCTGAACTTAATAAAGTGTCTGTTTAATTTATACACCCCCATGAACTCACCTGTCTCCCACAGACACAACGTGGTTCTTGCTAATGACCAGTGAAGGCAGCAAGTTGACAGCAAACTCACCAGCACCCCAGGGTAACTCAGCTGCCCCATAATATAATTTCCATCACCTTTTATCTGCTTTCTCTGCCATTAACACTGTTATCCAATATCCATGATTCAATGACCCACCGGGCATTGCTGGAAACGTGTTTTTGCCAGGCCATCTCTCCGTTCCTCCCCTAAATCTCTCTTTTAAATCTCTTCTTCTTTAAATGATGCTGAACAGAGGACTATTGCTTTCATCCTGCTTCATTGAGTATTTGTTCAAATGCAGTGCCTAATTTGATAGTCCGGTTTTATTTGGAGGCACTGCCAAGATACACAGCAATATCTATGACCAAAAAAAAAAAAAAATAAAGCCCCAAACCCTACAGTTATCACCTTATTCCTTAGCTGTACAGAACGCCAAAAGTGACCTTATCAAAATCTTGGATCTTCATCTAAGAATCTCTGTCTTAATCCAAATTTTGGTCCTAGGCTTCTTGTAAAAATAACGATCCTATTTCAAGCACAGACCTGATCTGTTCTGGCAATGCAGAGCATCGGTACCTGGAGGGAGCTGCAAATGCTCTGGCTCCACACAGCACCAAGATGGATCCTCCAAAGCTCTTTACCTGAAACGCAAGGCTCTGAGAAGGTCTCGGAGCTGCATCTCCTGAAACAGGCAATGGAAATAGTTGTGGGGTTGGATTTTTTTTTTTTTTTCAACTCACCCACTCAAAAGAGAACAAAGCCTTTCCCTAATACAGTTTGTGCATTTTATGGACCAAACAATTAAATAGGTTTTAAAACATCTGCTGACTGCATAATTCCATACAGGGGAGTGTACTCAGCATTTTTAAACAGCAACTGATACGAGATACCACTTAATAGTACAAAACACCAGCAGTCCCGTTAAAATCAATAGAAAATTAGATGCTATGAAAATGCAATATGTGTCCAATTAGTTATAATTGGAGCAAATGGTGATGCAGATAAACTCCTGGAGGAAGACGTATTTGTCCAGAATGCTCCCTGCCTGCTTTCGGCACGGCACAGTATCGGCAGTGGAGGGCTCTGCTGTATCCTATAGCATGAATGATGATCCGTCTAACACACGTATGTTAACTGTTATCTAATTATGGAGTTGCTCAGAGCCTGCAGGACTGCTTTGGTGCACCACTGTGCATGGTGAAAAATGATCCTCTGTCACACGGAAACCTCCCTGTTGGACTTGACAAATTATGCCAGCAAACCTGTTTAAGAACTAAAAAATCCTTGGACACGGTGACAGGCAGAGAACGATGCTGTTTGGGGACAGTTATTTATTTATTTATCCAACGGAGTTTAAGAACTGTGGCGCAGTCCCACGGACACTCACTTTTTTCCCTGCCTATCTGTTGTTACATCAGTTCAAACTCCTTCTCACCGATTATTTTTCAGGCTTCTTTCAACTTCTAAAAACTCAGCTGCATGGCAAAACGGGAACTAGGTTATGCGATTCTAACGCTTTATTTTTAACATCTTTGGTGCAACATATTGGCCTCCTCTTTGTTTCATCTTATGACTAAAGAAAAAGAGCAAAGATCCCATATCGCAGCGGCACAAAAGTTACATCCCCAGACAAGCATTGCTCCAAACCCTTCATGCCCTTGCAGTGGATGGAAGCCCATCATTTGGGGTAAAGCAAATATTATTAATCTGGGGGCATTTTTTTCATGTAAACACTATAAAGTATCATTTATTTTACCAAAACTACTGGCTCAGAGCTAAGAAGCAATAACTTCCTCCAGGGTTTATATCTTATTCCCATTTTAAGTTAATAATTCAAACTATTCAAGACTTATAGCAACAACAGCAACAACAACAACAAAGCTCATGTTCACCCAGACCTGAAACCTTTTTGTGTTATTGGACACTGTTATTTACACTGTTAAGAGAACTGTCTCTCAAGAAAGGGAAAAAAAAAAAAAAAAAGAAAAGAAGTGGCAGCTTTTATTTGTTACGCTGACTCAGCCGAATGGTGGAACAAGAAACGTTAAGACCCAATCCATAACTTTTGTGGCCGCTCAAAGGACGTATTCTGCCTCGACACTGATAAAAGTTTAATATGTAGTTGCCCAGGTTTTTAATAAACTTGTCAACAAAAGAGCAAGGCAAATTGATGGGGACCTTCCCAGGAATAAATTCAGCTTCAAATAGGCCAAATGAGTGTGGAGGACAGGGAGGGGACAGCACACGGGCGACTTTTGCTGGTCTTTGCAAAAATGGCACAATAGATTTTAGTGGGTGCGTCTTATTGTCTCAAAGACAAGACTTTAGGACAAAGCTGGCTTAATTTAAAGAAAGCAAAGTGATGCAGCTCCCTGTGCATCACAGCCCTGACACCGGTGAGGAAGGGAAGGGACAAAGCCCGGATATAAATTCCCATCTCACCCTGCCTGCCTGCGCGTCCTGGTCCCTGTCCTGCAGCAGACCCGCTCAGGGACAAAGTGCAGCGTCACTCCCTGATTTTTATTCCCAGTCCCCCGTTGCACATATTTCAGTACATCCCCTCCAGGTATCACTTGCACGGCCATCTCCTCTGCTCAGCCAAACCATCCCCGCTCCCTGCTCCATCCTCTCCCATCAAATACTCAAGGCTGAGCTTAATTCAAGCAAACCACAGTCCTTTTCCATGGCTGGTATGGGAGCTGGCTCGCACTCCTGCAGCTACACGTACCCCTCGCGTATAGGGACCGGTTATATTGCATCCACGTGGACATAAACGACACACACTCCACCTTCTGCAAGGTTAGGAATGAAATCACTGTGTGAGGTTCATTAGTTTCGACTAGCCTAAATCAAGCCGATGACTTAAATTATTAAGACTTGGGGTTTTTTTGTTAATTTGTTTACCTGAAGCAAACACAAATATTAAATCAGAGCTTCCAGTAATCTCACTGCCAACAAATTAACCCACGGCATCCCAGAAGGGGACACCAGTTTCTTCATCTTGGCAACTCCTTGCGACACTTTTCTTCCCACGTTGCCAGCTCCCTCCCGACACCTTCCTTCTCCTGCACCAAACAGCTTCCACGGCCGAAGGCCAAGTCCCGCCTCTGACACCAGGTCACTTCTCACATTGGAAGCGCTGCCCCGGCCATCACAGTGAACTTTATTCTTGATTGCTCTTAGGTCATTGGATTCCTGATCCTGTAGCTTTATCCGACTCCCCAAATGCCAGGGTTGACTTGCCTATGTAAGGGCTTTGCAGGGATGGCTCCCGGCCTTACAGCTGCTGGGTGACTTCTGCAGGCCGTGGTCACGAGTCCTACGCCTCTTGGCTGCCCAGATGCCACCTAATCCAGTCCCACCAGAAGGGCAGCTGAGAATGAGCACTATTTATAGCATTTGTTCCCCGGTCCCCCCGGGCTCATCAGTCTGCCCAGGGCTTTTTTAGATAGCGGCACAGGTCCCAGCACAGGCCATATCTGGGCATGGCGAGGCATTTACAGGCGCAGCTTTGTGCTTCAGGAAAAAAAAAAAAAAAAGGGAAAAAAAAAAAAAGGAGGAAAACCCTGCATCTGTTGGAGATGTCAGTCGCCCTGCTTCCCCTGAGCCCCAGCATGTAGCTTGCTTCCTGAGCACCACTAGCAACTGCTCTGACTGCTAAAACCTTTCACTATTAAATTCTGCTTTATTCAAGACGTATCTGCGTCTGGAAGCATTCCCCTTGTACACAAGAATATCCACCATCAGCCTCTGCTCCTCCATACAAACCGCTTTGCAAAAATACAAACTGAACCAGAGATGCACGCTGACGCTGGAACAGCACAAGCAGAAACGCCTTCAGAGCACCGCGGGGTGCAGCCGTGGGCAGGAGGAGGCAGCCCACGGGGAAGGTGCCCACTGAGGAGCTCACGGCTGCGCGTGGGTATGGCTGGGCAGGGCACGGCGCATCCCGCCCCCCCCCCCGGCACAGCCGCCTGGCGATGCGGCACTGAGCAGTGTTGCACCCAGACTGGCAACCAGCATCCGTGAGGCAGAGGGCAGCCCCGCGGCGCTGGAGCATCTCATGGGCCCCATCACCCTGCTCACTTCTGCTTGGGTATCCCCCAGGCAGCCACAGCTCCCTGGGGTCCCAGTGGAGGTCTGGCCTCGGCACCTCTCACCCCACACCCGCTCAGAGATCTTGGGGAGTCCAGATGAGTTTTTGCCTTTCCCCATGAGGGCAGAGGGGACGCAGGCCAGCCAGGTGGTGCCATCTCCCCACAACATGTCCCAGACATCACTGTGCAAGCCAACACAGGGAAGTCCTGATCAACCCAGAACGACCTTGTCCTCGGGTAGTTGCATCAACCCACCTGGGCCCACTCCAGCTTTAGCCTCACAGTGCAAACAACAGCTTCGACAACTCTACAGTGAGCACCTCCTGTGCCTTTGGGGGAAACTGAGGCAGAGGAGCTACATGGCTCATCTGCAAGCCCAGCAAGCTGTGCCCTCGGCTCCCATCCTTGGAGCACTGGGCTGCTCTCTAGTCATCCCCTGCATCCCAACGGGAAAGCATCTTGCAGCATTGCTCCTACTTGGCCTCAGCCAAGAGCAACTTCAGCGTCAAGCGGCAAATGTTAAACTTAACATCTTCTCTGGGAGGCAATTGCAAGTGCGGTACTTAAATCAGCCCTGGGCTTTCAGGGGAGGGATCCAAGCTTAGGAGCGAGGATATTTCTCTTGCGAGGAACACGCCACCCCCTCGCCCACAGTCACTGCTAAGTGCAAGATGTGGTGAAAGTCTTTAAAAATAGATATATTCCCAAGCAATTCATGCCGCTTGCATCTGGCAGGGCAAACCTAGCATGGAAGCTCTTTCTTACTGACTAAAAATGATCGTTAGCAGCTTGAGGCTCGTGCAACCTTGACTCTCTCCTCCTCTCTTCAGGGCCTTCTCTTGTTCTTGGCCTAAACCAGTCCTGGGAAACACAAGGGAAGCCCTGCCCAGCTAGGCTGGTGTCAAAGGCAGGGAAAGATACTGCAGTGCAGTGCTGATCTCTTCTGCAATCGGACGTGCAGACTAGCCCGAATGCTGAGTCAGCACAATTTCTTTTTTGATTGGTTGATCTGAGTAACATACTTTCAATGTATGCTAAAGGGGCAGCAATTAATACATTTTCCCCCCTTTCCTCACCTTTCTAAACCACTTCGAATCAAATGCACAGACCTCACCCCCAAAGTCACTCTCTGGCCCTAAATATTCTGAGGCTCTTTCATTTTTAATTTAGGGCATTAAAAAAAAAAAATTTGCAATCTAAGCGATGCTCACTTTGATCGACTTGTGCTGCTGCAGCTAAAATATCTGTCCTGCAGGTCAATCTAATCATGCTTAATAGCAGTTTATTCTTCAACGCAACATTTTTCACGTTGGGTCGACAGTTTTAAATGAGATTGCTGATGCACCCCTTTACTAATGCTTTTACCAGGGCCAGCACATCCCTTGAAATACTTGTGCAATAAAATGCTTTATTGCTCTTGATGAATGCACTATTAAACTTGAATTGCAAACATGCCCCCCCTTTTATTTTTTTTTTCAAAAGAGGGTGCTGGAATTTATGGGACCACCTGTCTTCCAATATTAAGTAATACTAACAACTGTAATAATAGATCATCAAGATAACAAACAGACAAAACTAACAAAAAACCTCAAAGCCGCTGGGGAAAACCACATGGCACAAATTTGTCCCTGTGCTCTCATGTGCACGTGCAAAATATCCATCTTATACCTGCCGGTAGTTCCGCTTACATGCGGAGCATTCATCTCGAGAACGGCTGGATTTTGTGAGGCATAGAATAGAAAAATTTAACTAATTTGGTCCACTGGATTTATGGCTTTTACAATTCTCAAAGCTCCTGTTTCCACGCCTGGCACTGCACAGTCCTCAGTTTGCAGGATGGATGGGAGCACCTGAGCATCCCGGCGGTGCTGCGCGGCAGCGGGTCCAGCACCAATGCTCCTCGCAGCGCACCCGCGACGGCACTCAAAGCTGGGAGATGCTCACCAGTTTATAAAGCGCAAAAGAGAAGTGGTTTCATTTTTATCTACCAAATAGAGGGGACCTAGTGCAATGTAACGGTTGCTGTTTTAATCCAAAGAAGTGTGAAAGGGAAGAGGAACTGCCACGAAACAGAATAACGGCGCAAACTGGTTGCCGAAGGCCTGAAGCCATCATATGGTTCCATCGATGCCAACAGCAAGGGGTTGCTGTGGCTCTGGGGGGGCCACACACAGAGACCCCATTTCATTTTTAACATCATCCGAGCCTGGGTGCCTTGGGACACGTACCATGGCAAAGCCTCCCCTGCCACCTCCGCTCACATGCTGCGAGACAGCGCTCAGAATTATAGCTTTGAAAATATTTACATAAAAAATAAATCTGAGCACTTAGTGACTTCCTAAAGTTAGCAATTCCATGTGATTAACAAGCATATTAATTCGGGG
>NW_020799125.1:2033392-2039405 GCF_003259725.1 Athene cunicularia
GCCTTTGCAAGAGCAACACGCAGTGGCACAGGAGTTGGAGTAAAACCTGTGGTGAGGAAAGAAAGAAAGGGAAGAAAAGAGAGAGAGAAAAAGAGAGCAGGGGAGAAAAAAGAAAGAAGAAAAAAGAAAAAAAAAAAAGAAAGAAAAAGAAAAAAGAAAAAAGAGAAAAGAAAAAAAGAAAAAAGAAAAAAGAAAAAAGAAAAAAGAAAAAAGAAAAAAGAAAAAAGAAAAAAGAAAAAAGAAAGAAGAAAGAAGAAAAAAAGAAGAAAAAAAGAAGAAAAGACAAGGAAAGAAGGCAGGAAAGGGAAAAAGAGAAGAGGTGGGGCAAAGGCTCAGCAAGGAAAAGAGGAAAATTGAATCTATAAATTATATATAACATATAATTTTATGTTTTATCCAGAATGGTGAGAATTGTCCTAATTTTTCATCCAGAGACTCCAACTAACACCAGTGATTTACAAATCAGCGAAACTGCAACCCTGGTGCTTGGGCACCAGAACTTTCCTGCTCAGGCTCAACATCCCAACATCCACCAGCTTCACACTTAAATCTGACCCCAAACTGGGGCTGGACCCCCACAGCACCCATCCTTGTGGGGACCTGGGGGGCTGGGGACCATGGCCACGCAGGGAGGCTGCTGGTGGTGCTGAGCCCAGGGGATGGCACATCCCTGCAGCGAGGCCCCTGCCACGGCCAGCCAGAAAAGGCCCAGCTCACCAGGGCCCAGCATAACCAGAGCATCCTAAAATGCAAACAGGATGATGTGCAAATCAGCCATCCTTCAGCGCAAACCCGGCCTTCCCAAAGCCCCCTGGCAAAGAAAAGGCTCCTCTGCTAGGAAGGGGCTCAGCACTTCCCATACCTCCACCAGCCACGGCGTTTACTTTAAACAAACCAAAATAAAGCTCTTAATAAAGCCCACCAAATCCTGTACGTAGGAAATCTCCCCGATAACTCATCCTGCCTTTTCTAACCCGCTATTCACGAGCCTGCTTACAGTTAAATCCCCTTTGGCGTACGTGTAACAAGTGCCGACGGTTCTCGCCATGAATAGAGCCAGATAAAGCCTCTGCAAAATCCAAACTCTGAGTCTCGCCCACTCCCCGTGCCCGGGAGAGGATGCTGTGATGGGTAAGACTGGATTCACCTCTGTGCGGGATGCCGAGGCATCACGCGTACCAAACGATGCCTTAGGAGCCCGTTAGCCAACTGAAGAGGGGTGTTGCGATTGCAGGGAAATCAATCAAAGGAAAATGTTGCTCTCAGCTGCCCCGCGGAGATGGGAACGTGTGTTTGGGGAGCTGGGAAGTGCCTTTCTGCGGAGTTTGGCTTTGCCCATCGTTACAGGCATCACAGATGCATGAGGGCGTTTGGGGCTGAAAGTTTTAAACCCTCGGACACAACACCCGTCTACGCAGAACATTAAACCCATACTTAAACCCAGTTTCTTTCATCCTGCCTCATTATTGTAGGATCCTGGAAAAAATAGCCAGCTATTTTACATTGGAAAATGTTAAAAAGGAAAAGCGAAAACCAGCAAAGACTTCCAGAACTAAAGGAGCTAATTTTCTTATTTTCCTTTGGGAAAATAAGACCCTTCTATTCAGAGCACTCCTCTGGCTTTAGCAGCGATCTGCCGGCTCGATGGCTCGTCACACCAACAAGGAAGATCTCTTTCTCTCCAGTTTTAAGCACAAAAAGTTTGAACGTGGGAAAGATTCAAAAAGCGGAGTTTGCACGCCAATTTAAAGCTAAAACACTGCACGCCCGAGTCACAACTGTGGTATCCTTTTTCTCTCTCTTTCTCTCCCCCTCCTCCATCTCCTTTTGTTTTTTATAGATTTAAAGATCAGCCAGCTCTGTTTGCTAACTAGCCTTATTTTGGGGGAAAAAAGGGTTGAGAAGGAACCAGGAAAAAGGAGTGATTGGCCTGCATCCCTGTTAAAACCCAGGAGCGGACAGCCAGCTTTCCTCTGGCATCGCCTTTCAAAGCCCATGCCGCAGTCAGCATATTGAATATTTAATGTCCTGATGAGCATTTCCACCTGCTGACACAGGCAAAGTGACAGAACAATACACGCGCTGGAACAAGATCATCAATTGACTCCCCAGTCGGTCTGCCAGGTCAGGCAGTTAAAAAAAAAAAAATAAATAAAATAAAATAATCTGTCTGTCTTTCTCCCCCGCTTTGCCCGGGGCCACACATTGCTCCTCTGAGAAGGGTTCCCACCTGAAATACATACTTCTTTACATTCCATAGCTTGCCAGGTTCATATGGGCATATAAAGAAGTATGTCTCTCAAGCAGGTAGTTTCAATATGCGCATTTATACGGTCACAGGAGGAAAAATAACGCTGATTTACAATTTACATCCCGAGAGTGAGTTACGGCTCAGTTTAAACCAGCAGACTTTCCTCCTGCCCAGCCCATGTGCAGAGACACACACACACACACCCCGGCTCCCGCTCCTCGCCGGTAATCCCGGGCTTTGCCCTCGGCAGGTGATGGATTTTGGTCCCTGGGAAGAGGAACTGGATAATTCACCGGACACAAAGCAGCATCGGTCCGGTGGCTGCCCTGGCAGGGGCTCTTTGTCACGTAAACAGCACAGAGTAAAAGCCAACCTCCCACTCCACCTAAAAAGTAGGTGTTTCATTGCAAATCGTAAACTTTCAGCAATTAAAAAGACCAAATCGTGGTTTAGTGGAAGGGGTTTCCTTTATATTCATAGAGATATAATTTTAGACAAAGCCATGTGGGAGAAAGTTAAATATATATTATTTTCCAATTGCCTCCATCCTGCAATTTGGAAACAAAAAGCCAATCTGCTTTCAGAAAGACAAATATCAAATGGCTAGCTACTGATTTACAAACCGACACTGGGAAGGACTGCTCCATTTGCCAGAGTATGAAAACTCATCAGCCCCCAGACAAGCAATTGCTTTCATCAGTAAGTAGAGATTAAAGCATAGGAAGAAGAAAGCATCTTACCTAGTGAATCCAATGATTTTTTTCCTCTGCTGGTCACTGTGAGTGAGACACTACCTCGCAGATAAGCAAACCCCAAAAGATAGCACACGCCTTTTGGGGAGTTCAGGGTATTTAAAAAAAAATAAATAAAAATAATAATAATAAAAAAATTGCTTCTAATAAGTCATCCAGTTGAGCTCCAACGCCAGCTAAAGGTTTTTGGGGAGACACCTGCAGACGTGCAACGTAAAAGGCAGCCAAAGCAAGGTGCCGGGAGCTTGGGCCAAAGTCTTTTTGAGTTATTCCCGCAGCCCCGGTGGGCTGCGTGCCCGCGCACTCCGCCGTGCGCCTGAGCACCCATGGGGCTCAGCCCCGCGTGCAGCTGCTGCCTCTCCCCCTCTCCCTCGCCTCCTCGCAGCCGCGCTGAGCTTTAAAGCTCCCTGAACAATGTGGGCTGAGTGGCAGAGCTGCAAACGCTGCCCGGGCTGAATAGGAGACTATTATAGGCAGGATTTAGGCAGGGAGCGGCGGCGGAGGTCACGCCGGGTGCTGCCTGCACGCTCAGCAGGGTGGGCAGGGCACGCTCACCTGCGCCCGCCGCCCCTCGCCCCGCTGCTGCCGGTCGATACCAATTTACAGGCAAATGCAGAATGGCTGCCTTCGTGTTAATGAATTTTACCGTTCCTCGCAATCTTCTAATGAAGCCTTTAAAGAGGGTTTAAGTAAACTTAGCAAGTGGCAAACTAAGCACTTTGGAATACCTAATTGCATCAATGCTTTTCCACTGCTTTATAAAACAGCACTGCCAACCGGGGAGTAAATATTTCCCTGCTCCCCATCAACTTCTAGCGCCACCAAAAAGCAAAGGCCGCCCGGAACCGGGGTGTAAATCCGCTGTGCTCATCCCCCAGCCCCCAAAATGGCTTTACACCACTCAACGCAACACCAGCACGTGCCTTGATTCTGGCTCTGTGCAGCTCCCCTCCTCATTCCCTGAGTTTGTTGGCCTTTTTAACCATCTTTATTTGTCTCATTTCAAGGCAAATTTCAACCCTTAGTTTGGATTAAGGGGAAGAGAGATGGAGCTGTGGCACTATTGTAATGCATGACTGCAGTGAAATTAAAGCAAAGGGAGTGCTGAGGAGTGTGAGGGAAAGTCTGAGTGCTTAAGATTCAAAAAAAGCCCCCACAAAAATCAAAGTGCTGGTGGGGGGTTTTGCACAGCCAAGGCATTCCATGGTATTGAATTTTCTTCAGACCAACAACAGTAGAAGAGCTACTGGAGTTCTTGGACCATTAAACATCTGCCACTCATACCCAATTTGCTTTCTTCAAATGCATTTGACATGGGCTGTGCTGAATGGTCCCCAGCTTCTGCAGATGAGCGGGACAGTGGCTGCTGGCCACTGAGGAGAGAACTGTGTAAGAGCTAAAAAAAATGACTTTTTAAATCCTTACTGAAACTGAAGACAATGACACAACCACGGCAGCAAAGTTCATCCTGGAGGTTTAAATTTGCTTTGAGGCTCTGCGTGGAAGCTTGTGCTTTCTAGGGTTGTGCCTTTTGGTGGAGGAACAGATAAATGGCGTGACGGTGCTTTTAATGGTGACGCCAGAGGCACCCTGTGGTTCCCATCCTGCAGCTACTACCAAGAGTAAGTGGTGGTGGGCGAGTGTCATCCAACATCCTCAACCCACCTAGGCTTGCTGAGCTCCTGGGCTTGCTCTTAGCAGAAAAACACGTGCAATAAAATTATGGCTGTTCCAAGGAGAGAAATGGATGGAGACCTGGATAGTGCAGAGGCCAAGGGGCAAATAAAAGGGAAGGGAAGAGCCTGAGGTATTGTTGGAGGCTGAGGGGGGAAGGAGGATCGTGGGAGGGATGAAAAGTAAGGTGCTGTATATTATATCCCCGCTTTGCCCCAGGCTCGAGGTGCTGCTCAGGTCCAGGTGGCAAAGTCGAGCTGGAGCTGCGCAGCACAAAACTTTGGGGACTTTGGAGCCAGCCCGTATGTAGGGCTGGGCGCCGGAGAAGGGAAAGACAAGCGGGGCTGAGGCAGAGGCGTGTGCTCGCCCCAGCACAGCGCACGGCAGCGGGGCTGGGCTGGGCACAGGGCTCAGTCCTTGCGAGACACAGACACAACCATCCACTCGAGAGAAACCCAGCAATTAAACCGACAGCACAAATCACAGATTTCTGCCTATACAATTACACACGATTACTGAGTGTACACCCTCTCCAGCACAGGCATATATACACGTATCCATACTCTAAACACAGCCTGGAGATGCGCTGTATTCGGATGATATGTTACACCTGCTTATATATAGCATTTATACAGCTATGTATAAAGAGGTGTAAAATATACATATGCACGCTATGAAACATTCCTAAATTTCTGTGCGTGTGCGTATGTACCACAGTATCCATCTCACAATACCGGTCTATATATTTATGTGACTAGGTATCACCACTATCATATAAAATACAATGACCATAGTCAACTCTGAGCTGCAGAAGCCGTAACAGTCAATTGATGTATGAAGTGTAACCTGAATTCCAAACCCTTGCAGGGAAAACCTAACTTCTCCTCCTCCTCCTCCTCCTCTTCCCTTTCTGATTGTCCACAAACTATGCGCATGTAATTAATGCTCATTTCTCAGCATTTTAACAGTTAACCACCGCAGCATTGAGATCATTGCAAGTTAGGCTAAGTTTAACCACATTTTACCCTTTTGCTCTGGCTGGTATTAGCTCATAGCACGAGTTTGTTGCAAATAAATAAATAAAGCCCCAATCCCCCCAGGTGTCATTAGCCAGCCTGTGTCTGAATTAGGCATTTAAAGGCCGGTTTAACCTTGCAGAACGGTTGCATGTCAAAGTTCTAACATTTCAGTTCAGATTATTCTAGTGCACTGCTTGCTCTGCAGTTTGTTAGGTTCGGGTTTGTTGGTTTGGTTGGGTTTTTTTTTTTTTTTTTTAAATGCGGAGTGTGCCACAGCAGAACACACACACGCACAGAAAAAAAAAAAAAAAAAAAAA
>NW_020799125.1:2039455-2055614 GCF_003259725.1 Athene cunicularia
CTGCCTTTTTTTTTTTTTTTTTTCCCCTCTGCTATTTTTAGCTAGGCCAAATAAAGCAGGAGCTCATCTTACTACTCTCCGCCGGCCCGAGGTTGCGCGGGGCCCTGGCTATGTTTGGTAAGTGCCGGTGTTGGGAGACACGGAGCAGAGACCTTCTCTGTGCTGGGAGACCTTTGGCTTCCTCCTGTATTTATTCTTTTCCTTTCCTTTATTTCAATTTGTATTTCTTCCTCTGTGGTAGAAAGGTATCCAGGCGAGAAGGCGGGGAAGAAGCTCGAGGGATTCTCATTTTCACCTTGTGAAAGAGCTGGGATGTGAAGACGTCACGCCGGGGCCAAGTCCCCCACCATGTGGCCCCGGCCACAACTGTCCTCCCACGTCTCCAAAGGTGCTGAAGGCCGGGAAGGTGTTGGACCTTCTGCCCTACATGGGGAGCGCTGGGGAGCCCCATTGCTAGCCAGGGAACCCCCCCACCCCCCCCGTCACGATGGGTTAATGCAGGTCACCAACGCAGTGGTGTCCCCTGGGCCTTGAGGTCATGGGAGCTTTCCAGCCTCCAAAGCTTCACCCAGTGGTGCACCAAGGAGGGGCGATCTTGGCAGCACAGGCACCGCCCATGGCTTTCACCCAGAGAAACAGGTGAACATCTCCAGAAACTCGAGTTAGACCCAGCTCCAAAGTAAAGATGTCCAGAACAGCAGAGCCCTGGGGTTGGTCGTCTTGGGAGAGCGGGTAAATGATGACAGACACGGTGTTGGCTGCATCCAGCCAACCTGTCCTTCTTGTTCGCAGCAGATCCCCATCAGGAGCAGCTCCTGAATCCAATGTGTCCCTCCTGCGCTGCCCACACCTGGTCTCTACACCGTGCCACCTTGTTGAGGCTCACCCAGAAGGACCACGACACTTCCTCACACCCCAAGGGCACCTCACGCTGCTGATGGGCCACTGCAATGGGCAGGATTTGGGGGATCGGGCCTGGGGGGGATCAATATCTGCCAACACAGACGTGGGTGCTGGTGGCGGGATGTGGAACAGGGGTGGGAAGTTTGAGTGAACCCCGGTGAGGTGCCCAACGCCGCCTGTTCCCACCAGCAGTCAGTGAACGTGGAGCGACGTGTGACGGAGGCGCCCACCCCCAGGGCCTGTGCACAGGGACCCGGTGGTGCTGATCCCAGCAGACACCTCGGCTCAGGACATCGGTGTGAGACCGTCAGGCAACACTCGTCTGAGGTTGTTGTGCTTGTTGGGAGCTGATAGCAAGTCATCTAAGGATGGGAAATGCCTTCGGGAACCGCCCCATAGTACCACGAGGTGGGAAGGGCTCCCAGGAGGTCCCAGCGGTGCTTCCCCGTGCCCTGATGTCTGAGCTCCCCAGCTCCGAGGACAATGCCAGAAATAGCCGCTACGGCTGACACGTCTGCTCTCTGTCCTGGGCTGCTTTGGCTCTGTCTCAGCCGACAGCTCTCCTGAACCCGCACTGGGAACCTGGATTCCCCTCTGCCCTCCCAGTCCCAAGGACAGGCTTTTCCACATCGTCATGTTCAGATAGCCCAGGACATCATGTGTGGCAGCAAAACAATGATGTCTGTTGTCTCTGAGGTGCCAGAGCTATCTCTGCGGTGGCCACAACATAGAGCAGCCCTCGGGCAGCTCTATCTAACCCCAGGGACCAAACGTACCACTCCCTATGGGACTAGTAGCAGGGAGAGAGCCTGTGGGAGTGTTTGTCCCCGCTCCCCACTCTGCACCAATGTGGTCCTTGTGACCACCGATGTCTCCTTCACACCTTCAACTGCTTCCCTGCAGTACAGCTGGGACTTTCCAGCATAAACCTTATCCATCGTTTTTTTGTCCTTCTCTTTTCCATCACAGCAGGGATGTGCGAGCCGCTCCCCCTCAGGCATCAGCCAGGACTTTCAGTGTTTTCCCAGGCCATGCCCTTCCAAAGCCATGAAAGCCCTTCTCCACCCTGGCTCACCCCAAGGCCACCCCATATTCATCCAGAAAGGCCTTTACCCAAAATCCCAGCCCAGCCAGCAGAAGGAGAGTTCCTTGCCTGTTATCCTCTCGGGAGCATCTTGGGGTTTTTGAGAACCTGAGTGCCAAAAGTGACAGGTTCTCACACTATTTTCAGCCCCCTCCGAAATCACAAAATCCCTGGGAGGAGCGGCTGCCTGTGCTCCAGCGGGACTGCGCCCCGGTGGCCCAGGAGCTGTTAAGATCCACTCACTATCGCAGGCGCAATCGTGCCCTTCTTTGGGTTGAGTGAGTTGTTATCACATCCCTGACAGGTTCCCCGGGGTTGAGAATCCATCCCGACACCAAGATATGTTGGGAACAGGAGCAAACTATAAACAGAGATGAACCAACAGCAAATCTCTGAGATGTGAATTGAGATTGTTTAAAACCCAAACCTGCTTTTTGCACACAGATTTCTTCCTTTCACTAAGTGATTTACACCACACTTACCCTTGAGCCCACAGGGACTAAAATATCTGCATTCCTCTCCAAAATGCATGGCATCTTTTTTATCAGGACTTTGTTTGGAGCTTGCTCCATGCGCCGATAATGCTGGGAGTTTGGCATGCAGAGAGTGCCAGGAGAGATGAGTCCTGAATGTGCAACCACGACAGCCTGCTAGACTTTATATATATATATTTGCATACACACATACATATATACATATATGCATGTGCGTAGGTAATAATAACGTATGCATGTGTGCACATCATAATTCTGCATCAAGGCTCCTTTATCCAAAGAAACCTGAGGAAGATGCACGACAGACTGTAAAACCGAACCAGTTCAAAATATTATGTGAGAGATTGCAACACTCCAAACAAAATGCAAGATGTTACTTTAAAAGAAGCAGGCTTGGGCTTTTGAATTTATGTAACCTAAACTGATTTTGTCTGTTTGAAATTGTTGTTGCGTGTTGGGAATCTCAAAGAGGCGAGGAGCAAAGCTGCAGACGTTTCCTTTGGAGTCCAAGATTACAAACCCCTTTACTTCTTCTTGCAGCTCCAAAGCTGTTAATGGTTTGCTTCATTTTATTAACAGGAGACGAGAAAAAAAAAAAAAATTCCTCCTCGGAGCATGTGTGAGGTGACAAGTTGGATAATAACAGCTCCTTTGGAAGCTTTTATAGTACATTAGGCAAACATAGTGGATGTTTATAGACTTTTAAAAATGCTGATTATATAAAAAAGCATTTATAGCCTTCTAAAATACCAAGCTACTGTAATATAAATATTTCCAATAATAAAAAACTAAAAATGCAGATTATTGACCCAATTGGAGCATTTTTTGGTATCGATTTCTGGTTTTCTTTGGTCCAAAATCTGATCTCGAACCAAAAGAATGGGCAGTACCCTGTGATAAGAGTCAGGTCAGTCAGTTATTCCATGTCCTGCAGAAGATGCTGCACTTCCCTGGGATGAAGCCAGATTGACTGAACCATGCACCCCATTCGCCCTCACATCACCCCAAACACCTCCAGCTCAAGGGAGCTCCTGGAAAAGCCAAGGCACCTCTCAGCAACCTGCTGGCCCAGCCACCTTCCCACCTCGCTGGTGTTGAGGAGGCTCTTGGTCACCCAGTGCTTGGTCTTCCTCTGTTCTCCATAAGAACTTGTAGGCATAAATTATTTTTTTATTGGCACAGAAGCTTGAATGTGGCTCTGTCCTGTTCCTGGCTGATAAGGTTGCTGGGGATGTGCCTTGTCTCTTTTTTGTCTTTTTTTCTTACTTTGACCCAAAACTCCATCAGCAGGTAGAAATAGCTTTTGCCAGTGGTAGTTGTCTCAACACAGATAAAGTCTTTCTGAAAATTAAGGTCTTGACAAATTGACTCATCCCTACCAAAACCCCACATATTCCAAACACCTAGTGAAAGGATGAGTTGTTCGTTATTTTTATAAATTTTTCTTGGCTTTATCCTTTATTAATGAGTGGGAGAGACCAACTCAGCTTTGGAACTGCCTGCAAAGTTCCCTAAGTCAGCATGAGATCTGGCTCTTACATCACACGACTGTAACACCTGATATATAGTTTGACCCAAAAGAAGAGTGTTTATTTCAGTTTCGTCTTCCTGAAGCTTATTTTCTTCTTTTTGGTAATTTCAGTTCTTTTTCTTTTTTAATAAAGACCACTTTTATTTTATTTTATTTTATTTTATTTTATTTTATTTTATTTTATTTTATTTTATTTTATTTTATTTTTTTTGCGTAGGGTCTCACCACTCCACCAACTGAGCCCACTGAAAAATTTCACATTACTTGAGAAAATCTCAGTCCCAACAGCAAAGACAGACTGAGGGAAGCAGCTGCCTGCAACTCTCCCATCACATGAAAGCAGCATTTGCATCACCATTTTGCAACATAATGGTGCTTAAAAACATGTCTTCCAACTTCTCCCAGAGGCCAACTCCAGCCTTTCCCAATGCACATGGATAGAACGTGTCTGTGTGACACACAATTTATGTGGATATGATGCAAAAGGTGCTTTTATTCCTGCCTGCCCCCAAGCCTTTTCCTTTTGTTTGGTGTTTCTAGCAAGAGGAAAAAAATAAAATTCTTCCCTCTCAAAATCCTAACGTAGGAGTCAGCTGTGTGATGCTCTCCCTTTTTTATTTGGGAAACTGAGGCAGGAGAAGGGATTGCTCTGCCCTGGGAGCAAGGGCACAGCCCTGGCTGCTTCCCCACATCCTCCCAGTGAGCTCAGCCACCTCTGGGGCTTATCAGCATCTTGCTGTTGGAGGATGAAACAGTGACATTAGCGATAACTTAGCCAATTACCCACCAGCTGACTCGAGTTCATTCACATGTTGCGGGCTTTTTTTTTTTTTTTGGTTCAGCGAGATGTAAAGGCTGCTTTGGGTTTTTCTTCGACTTTTCAGAAGTTGTGAAATACAGCCCTTGGATGCTATCGTAACAATGAAATACGGCTGTTTCACTGGCTGACTGGGAGATTTTCAGTATCTCTATATGCACATATATGCAAAACCAGCACCTTGTTTCTGCCGTTTGCGTGTGTAATATAATGCTCTTTGTTTTGGAAGATACTTCTCTGAAGACACTAACCACCTCATCCCCAAACACAAATGTTTTTCAATTATTAGAGGTTTTTTTTCCCCTGCATTGTTGGAGCAATATTAACAATGGGCAAAAATGCAGCAGAACAAAAGATTTTCATAGCGGTCTATCTGTTTAAGTATTTATAAAGCACCAATCTCTCAGGTACCTGGCTCCTACTGTGGTTTTAAAAGATTATTAAGCTATCATACTATAAAGGAAAGAACAAAGGACCACTCATAAATTTAACCGAAACAACCATATTTTCTAATCTGTGTGATCTCTCTGAAACCTGGGATCTTCTTTTGTGTCAGGGACATTTATGTCTTCTTCGATGTCCTTCCAACAATAAGCATTCCAGCAAGAGAGATCACATTATATACTGTGGTTTTGTTTGTGGCAGAACAAAATTAAATGAGTACATAAATTACTCTGCTCCTGGAATAAAGAAACAAGCAAAAGAGCATTTTTTTTTTTTAGATTGCTTTTTCTTTCCTTTTTTTTTTTCTTTTTTTTTTTTTTTTTTTTTTTTCTCCTGATAGGATGAGTTAGATTTCCTGAAACCATGTGCAAATTAAAAAGTTCACAGTTCAGGCTTATTGTGAAAGCTAAATCTCAGCCTCATTTTGAGAGGCGGTGTATTTAGGAAAGACACATTTGGATTTGTGTAAGAACTTGTAATTGGTTTCCCACATCTTCCCTGAGCGAGCACGCCTCCCGCTCCCTCCCAGATTAACATTGGTGGCGCTTAACAGCAAAAAGGACACTCGTGGCTTGGTGCACACTACAGAAATATCTCCTGACGTTAATGGAGCACTGCAGCATTCCTCTGCAAAGACCTGCTACCTTGAATAACTCATAGCTGTAATGCAGCGGTGCCCTTTGCACCCCCAAATGCAGCCTGCTGCAGGGTACCGTCCTCAGCAAGGTTTTGAGAAGAGCATCCCTGGAGGGATGAGGCCTGCGGCAGGGCCACCAGTGGAGATGGTCCAAGTCTCCTTGAGCACCTCCACACCACCCCACTGAGCATGAACCTGCTCTCAGGCTTCTTATCAGGCTCCTCCATGGCAAATCTCGGGCCAGGAGTACCTGGAGTCACTGTTGCTGGCTGGCCAGAGCCAGGGTTGGACAAGACAGGATTGGAAGCAGAGGAACTGTGGAGGATGGGAGAGAAGCCAGATCAGGAACTGACACAAGAGATGTGCAGGCTGGTGGGAAAAATGAAGTGCTGGAAGGGCCCTGTGCTTTTTTGCTCAAACACATCTTTTCCGTGTGTACGGGATAAGGTAACAAGATGCATGATTTATTTAACACAGAGAAAGCAGCTGTTCAGAGGAAGTGTGGGAGTTTTTAGGCAATCATGTTCAGTTCCTGAGGAGTCCCATTTACAAATGCTCACTGCTTCATTTTACCCCCTCCCTTCCTCTCATTTGCCTACGGTTGTCTCCCCATCAGGCTGTGCTGCACAGATGCTTTAGGCTCTCACTCAGTCTTTACTTCTGGCTTCACTTCAATTCCCTGAAGTTGTTGGGACTGCCTGGCTTTGAATGTCACCCCATCACCTTTATCTAATCCTTGAGACTCTTTCTGAGTTTCTGACATCTGAGCTAAGGAAATCCTGCAGCACTGTGTGAGGGTGTTAAAAATGAGCAACCTGCTGCAGCCAGGGGCATGGGTGAGGCTCCGCTGCCTGCCCAGGGGCAAGCAAGACATCCTCTGAGGGACCTGTGCCAGCAGCTTTGTGCCTGATGCTCTGCTGAACCAAGCCCTTGCTCAGATCAGCCACTCTCTACAAATTCATCTTTCCTACAGGATCTGAGTTACCCCCCTCCCCAATATATTACACAAGACTTGTGCTGCTGGATGGGGTCAACCTCATCCATAAGGTTAATATCTCCTTCTCTTTTGTCCAGGGCTGGGAATGAAACTGCATCACTTCTCGATACAGTGTTGGTGGTGCAGAGATCACCAGCTCACCGGGAGTCGCCCTGGGAAGCATGGCACGTACCCTCAGCCCTTCTGCAGAATTTCTAAGAGGTCTGGAATTAACTGTTCTCCTGCAAGTAACTCACTAATAGACGTGATTAGCAATTAAGAAAAACATTATTATCTGTCACATGGGATAGAGGAAATATTCATTGCAAGCTTGTGCGTGACAGTGATAGGAAAAGGGTGCAGGAAGGCTAAGAAAATATCAGTAAGACAATGTCAAGGAGGTTGTCATAGGCAAAAACATAATGATGGGAGAGGAAGCCAAAAAGATGATCCATGAAAGATGGTAATGAACAGCAGTGCCAGCCAGCAGAGTGTGCACCATGTTGCACTTACAGAAGGTAATTTATCATCAGATATGGGTAAAAGTTCTTCTGAAAGATCCAAGAATCCTTTAAAAAAAAAAAAAAAAAAAAAAAAAAAGCATAGGTGAAGCGGTGAGCAAAATTAATTTAGCAAAACAAGGTGCTCTGTACTCATCGTGATAGGCAGTTCAAAAATTTGCTGTTCTTCTTAATCTCTGCCTCGTGCAGAGCTTTCACAGTGGTCTAAAATATCTGAGGAGATTTTAATGCAGTCCCTGCCCCTGCCAGACCTTCAACAGCAATTAGGCACCAACCCATGCAGACAGATATGTGCTTGGTAACATTTCCAAAAGCACAAGCAGTGAATTAGATGCTTACTTATGGCAAAGCACTTCTGAAATTCAGCCGAACTTCCTCCCACATCTTAAGAGACACGAGTATCTTTGGAAATCTATTCCTTCCAGGCACACTGCTGTGCCTCGTACCTGAAGTAGCTGTGGCCAAAGCACTTCTGGAAGAGCCATGTCGGAGATGGTCAGATGGCATCTAGACCACACCTAGACCCTGGTCAGGTATCTCCGACTGGAGCTTTCCCAGACTGCTGGGACACAACAGCTTGATGGGAGAAATCTTGTGCTTTTTGCATTTCAAACTTACAGCTACAGCCCTAGTTCCTTTTCCCTAAAAAATATGGAACCAATATAAGGGAAAGTAAATGGCATTTTTTCCTCAAGCTTCAAAAGCTGGGTTAGTTTTTCATGCTCAGGCTGCATCAGGATGCAATATAGTCAAGAATAACTAAATTCCTCTTGGGATTGTTGGAATAATCGGAGCTCTTTAGGAAGGACACAAGTAACCCTTAGCCATGTTCTGACTGAGAAGTGTCATCTCGTCTAAAATTGTGAAGAAATTCCCTTCTGGAAATGAAGCCTCTAATACAAATCTTGTTAAACCAACTGGCACTGAAGCCAAACCTAAGTAGGCTGGTTTTTGTTAGGACATACCCCTCATGCATCATGAGCTTACGGTGTCACTGACAGGCTTTTGCCCATTCCTTTTGGTCATGCTTCTCTATTTATTTAACATTAGCCAATTTATTCAAGTATAAGTTAAGAACCAGTGGATTATAATAAATATTTATTGAAGTTTAACAAATCTGTAGGACCTGTATGTATATTAATCCTCATTATAAGTGCTGTCAGTTGCCACTTAACCTACAGTAGCTGTCTTCCAAATTTATTATATTAAATACATATTTGAGATGACTAATTTATAGCATTAGCAGAATACATTTCTGTCACATCCCATACTCTCTGCCTTTGCAGGCTCCTTACAGAGAATCTCTCAGGAACCAGCTGACGCATCCCAAAGCTCCTGTGAAACGAACGTTGTGGAAAGTCCACCGACCACCTTGGAAAACAGGAGTCCAGAGAGCAGTGGACCCAAAACCTGTGGAGGACACTGCTAAAGCCAAAAGTCTCCTTGGAGGCTGAATCGGGAAGCAGATGCCACAGCCTTCCCCTTCCTGGGGCCATTGGGAATCCATGCCCGCTCCTCGGCCACATGTTTTGCTGGAGCCTTCTAGAAGTCAATGACCTTCTGTCTGCTACTCCTTACATGAACACGGTTGAATTTGGCTTTCAGGTTCAAAACATACTTAAATGCCCACAGATCATGAATGCCTAATCTACCTTTCTTTAGGAATCCATGTCAAGAAGCCTGAGGGTCCTGATCCAAAACTCACTGTGGTCAATAAAAGGCTCATTTTGATGCCACTGACCCAGACCCAGATTTTCGAACAAGTCCTGTCACTAACAGCACCTGTGGTTTTTTGCACACATCTGACTTGGGGCTGCAATTTTTCTGAGCAAACACTGGACCTCTCCTTGATTTTTGTGCTCGGATCGAGCATGCACCACAGCGTGCGTGCAATGAGGTGTGTGCCCATTCGAAGGCAGAGGTGAGGTGTGTTGTTCCGCAGTAATGGCATGGTAACTCCATTAGAAATAATGGTAATTATATTGTGACTCACCTTAACGCTACCACATTATTTCCTAATGACTGTTCAGTTAATTCATTTTTATTGGCTGTGTCTTGGAATGGAGCTTTGGAGTGTGCTGCTAATGCACTAGAAATTAAGAGTGTACACAGGCCCGTGGGGTGATTTGTACCCAGCTGCATGTTGGTCCTCCTGCCTATAGCAAAGAGATTGTGAAATCCAAAGGGATTTACTCAAGGAGTAGGAGATGCAGCCCTGCCATGGGTCGGTCGGTAATGTCACCCTTGTGGAGAGGCAGTGGGAAATGCAAACAGGGCTCCTGCTGCAAAGAGCTCCCTGGAAAACTCAAGTGGGTGTCATTGGATGCAGGAAAAGTAGAGCAGCAAATGAATCATTGTCTGGCTTGTAGAGGAAGGTGACTGGGAGACACACTGCCTGCATGCACCAAGAGAAACGGCCTCGGTCTGCCCAAGCTGCAGCCCCAGTCCGCCGGGCTGAGAAGGTCCCAACCTTCTTTGTCAGCTGTTGCACTGACAGGAGATAACAACCAGGCCCTTGGCTGAAGCTGGAACCTTCCCTCCTGCTTCTTTGTTTACAAGGAAAGGTCTCCTTTCCCTGTTGCCTTTGTGGTTCATTATGACTGTAATTTATTTGGGGATAGTGTTTTTGCAAGGTACAAATTACCTCCCTCCAGGGAGGACCTGGCTACAGAGCAGAGTCTCCACCTTCCCAGTTTGTAGCTCTCCAGCCATCCAGACTGATCACCGCAGGTATTTTTAGAAGGTCATTCTGAAGCAGTAATTTCATCTAGTGATTTTATCTCTGCCTTTTAGCAAATATTGTTATTTTTTCCCCTGCTGTTTCAGATGGTGACAGGTTTTAATGTCAACATCAAATTACCCCATATTTCTCAGCCCAGTTCCTGAGCCAGGACCTCTGCTGACACATGGAATCACGCTGGTTGTCATTCTCAGCAGAGGGACCAAGACGGTGTGAGCCTGGATGAATAAATTTCTTTCTTCCCTTTAGAGGTGGTCCCTCGAGACCATTTTTTCAAGCAGAGGGATTTTCCACTCTTCAGGACAAACAGTGCCATTCATAGAAAAAATATGGTAATGGAAGGGAGCTTTATGCCAGAATCTCTCTGCGTGTGTATCAGCCTCAGCAGCAATGACAGTGCAGCTAGAGCAACAGGTTGCTTCAGCCTGCCAGGCTTGGAAGCTGCAGAAGCAGAAATGACTGTGTTTCTACAGACCCTAACAAAATAGAGCTCTTTTCTTTCTCTTTTGGCAGAGTGTCATTTTCCCCTTAAAAAAAAAAAAAAAATAATCCAGATTTCAAATAGCTATCCCATTTAATAACAGCTATTTTAAGGTAGGTCAAACCTGTGGCCCGAAAATCCTTGACAGTGTCCCTTTGATATATTCCATTAGCCAACAAAGGGTTTGATGTAAACTGACATACATCTTTTAAAGGAGCAAACTGGATTGCAACAGCTGATAATCTCATTTCGTTGAAGGACTTCTATCACGTTACCTTTAGCTTGAGGCTGAGGTCTCCAGCAGGAGTTGGAGACAGCAGCAGGTTGGTGAGGAGCCCTATTCCAGGGCAGGTTGGGACATGGAGACCACGGCAAGCCCAGAAGCCACATCTCACGGGAGAGCAAAGCATAGCAATGCTTCTGAAATCCCTGCAGAGAGTCAACCAGTCACCCAGCTAGGAGCTCGCTTAACCCGACGTAGCTTAATTCTCCTCTTGTTCTCATATTGGAGAGAACAGCACCTGGAGGCAGTCACAGATGGCTCAAGAAAGACTTAGTTCTTTCTGCAAGGTCAAAGAGAGCCAGGCAGGCGAGACACCATTCCCCAGCTCCATCCAGGCAGCGTGAGAAGTGACCCAGCCCCGATAGGGTGGTGCAGACATGGGAGGTGGCCAAGTGGTGATAAGCTTCTGATGACAAGCTCAGGCTGCGCCTGCCCAGCCCTGCCCAGCCCTGCCACCCATCTCTCTTCCCAACGCCGCTGTAAGCAATGCGTCTTGGTGCTGCTTTCCCCGTGCACAAAGGTGCCCTGATGGAGGCAAGAGGACTAGAGGACACCGTTGGTCCTTCCAGCAGTCATGAAGTCAACAGGTACCACTATTGGCAGTGACAGCTCCTCACTGTGCAGGGCCTTGTACCACCCGCGGTGGTGGTACATGGTTTTCATGCCACTAATGGGACACGTACTTCGGTTCTGGAGCCTTTTTCCAGTACTTGGAGCACTATTAACAAATAATTTTGTCCAACATGTCCTAAAGGTATTAGTTACATTTACTGTTCTGCCAAATAGCTGTTCCTTTCTGGTTTGGCATGTAGCATCTCATTGAGGAGAGAAGATAATTGTCTGGCTCAATAGCTGATCTATTTTCTACCCAATGATGGTTTTCCTTTTTGAAAACTGATGATCGATCAGTTACATTAAGGATTACTAGGTGTAATATGTTTACCACATATTATATTTATTCCAGCATGAGAGGAATGCATTAGGCTTCGTACCATCCAAAGGGGATATTTCTGATGTAAAACTGGGCTGTATTAATGAGACTACCCATCAAAACGGAGGGGTCAAATTAAAGTACAACAAATTGCAGACTCCTGCTTAAAAGTCAAACTGGAACCTCCAGCCTACATTATCTGTAAAATTCCAACTGAGCCCATTTTTGGCTCAGACATGTTTACATTCTTCTTGAAAAAGATATTAAACTGCATTTAATGCTATTGATGTAAAAGGCTGTATTATTTTTTTTTTTGCTTGATGCCACCCAAGATGACTGAACCTCGAGCTCAGGACTTCAAGATACTACTGTAATTCAAATATTGATATTATCTCTGCAAGCTAGGTCTGGGCATGGAAGCAAAGCCTTTCCTCTTTTCCAAAAGAATCACAGTGATTTGGGAATCATTTCACCTCCTTTTGTTACATTTCAAGTTTTACATTATATTTTAATGTCTGTCACACAGTGCAGACAAAAGGATGTTCAGCTTCTGCTGTAATTAAAGAAAATGGATAATATCAACTCAGCAGATTTCAGTGATCTTGCTTTCACCGCTCCAAACTCCGCATACTGAACTAAAACAAAGTCAGTCTCCAGGCTGCTGCTCTCAGGAGGATTTCTCTCCCCCAGCTTCGGCTTCTAAAGATGGGCACGCAGTCAATCATTCAGAATCTCACTGTAGGATAATTTGTCCCATGTTAGCTTAGCCACCTGTGTTAAGCCTATTAATTTCTTCTGCGGTAGCTCTGGGAGCAAACTGGGCAGGAGGTCGGCAACATCTCTCCAGGAATGGAAGAATTATCACTTTGATGTATCCCAAGAAAATCCCATGGGAGAATTATGCTTTTGGTGTTGCCATGAGCATCTCTGGCCAGTATCCCGAATTTCTTCTGGAATTTCGAGCTGCAGTCAGCTTATTAGACCAGACCCACTCCTGTCTAGAACCACCGCTGCCTGGTCAGAACATCCCCCTGCAGATGTGGAGGAAATCTTTCCAGTGCTACATTTCACAGATTTAAATAGACAGCAGAGCTCTCCTTTACGATTTTATGCTTTCCTCTCCCTTAGACGTGTTAGCTGTGGAGAAAATCACCTATAGTTAAAGTTAGTCCATTGGAAACTGTGAATATTATATTGTCCTTTGAGCAAGAAAGGAATTAAAGAAATGGATTTGGCCTTGATTTTTTCATTTGAACTTCTCTGCTTGAGCTGCACTTTTCTATTACCTCTGCGACTCTGCCTTCGTTATGTTATTAAAAGAAAAGTAATTTATGATTGCCAGTCTTGCAGTCTCTAATTATTTCTGGCTGTGCATCACAATTATTAACTTGAGTATCCACCCTTTTTCTAACAGGATGAAAGACATTCAACCCCTTTCGGGTGAGTTACTCACAGGTAGCCATTCATCCATCCTTGCAAGCCACTGTGTCCGGTCAATAACGACACTTTCCCATTTTATGTTGTTTATATTTGGTGCAAGCCAAAGGCTGGATTTACAGTGAAGATGAAACACAGTCACAGGTTACTTGAGGCTTGGGTGGGTGTCCTAAAGCATCTTGCACTGTTCATAGTCTCATTCAAGAGCAGGCAATAAAGTACCACTCTGCATGAACAAGAATATCAACGTATCACCGTTCTCCTTTTTTTTCCCCTGGATTGCACTGGTTTTCCATTTACTTCTTCTGGGTAATGAAGACATCTGTTCTCATCCCAACAGCTCTCTGCAACTTGCTTTCTGAGAAATGGAGTAGCACTATTTCAGCAATTTTGATCAACTGAGAAAATACTACCCTGTATTTATGGAGGTCAGGACAGTCGTTATATTCAGAACATTTCCATGAAAGGTCCCGAGGAATGGATGATGAATAGGAAAATCAGATTTCTGAAACAAGTTCAGATACCCCAGAGATGTTTCACAAGTGGATCTTGGGTAAGAACACCTCAAGCAGAAATGCCCTGGCCAGGTGTAGTGATCATGAAAACCAGGAAAATTCGAAGAGGCTGGGAAAGACCCCACCATCACGGTAGAACCCCAAAGCTACCGGGGAAACTCATTTTGTGTCAGTGAGCGTGCTTTCCCCAGTCCCTGTGGCCCCCCAGCCCTTTCACTGACTCATGCTGGACTAAAAGCCTGGATGTGCTCTGCTGAATTCCAGATTTCATCCGTATCAACCATTTCCCCATGTACCGTCATAAAAATATGCTACCTGGCCCAAATACAGCAGTCAAAGAGCTCCATGCCAAACAACATGTCTCTCTGAGTGAAGCCAGGCTGGACTGCTTTTTTTATGTCCAGCCTCTCACTTTTCTCTAACAAGACCATTTGTCTTTAAAGCACATCTCTTTTTAATCCTCTTTAAGATAGCCTTTATGGTAGGTGTAACTACATGCAAAGGAAAGAGGGGGGGAAAACCTTTAAGTGTTTTGCATTTATAGTTATATGTAGCTTTATTGCATAGTCAGTAAAAATCCCTGCTGATTATGTCATTGCTGAAGCAATCAGGTGCCAAAAATATTTTTTTTTATTTCATCTGAGCAATAATCATTTTCTGCCTGAACAGTAGACCCAGTTATTGTTTCTTTCCCTTATGTTTTCATTAATTAGAAGGAAGTGGAGAGGTAACAAATGACTCCCTGGATGCTGAAGTGTACATTTTTCACTGTCAGGTTATAAGAGGCAATGGGCAAAGACAATATATCCTGTCAGATGTGACAGTACTTATTGTCAGCATGGTTTGCAAAAATAGAAAGTGAGGTAGGTTTTCTGGATGGAGTTGAAGCTATCTATGGATGGAGTTTAATCTGACTAATTATAACTAAAGTCTTTGGCAAACAGTGTCATGTAGCTGTGAGAATACTGGATAGTGCTTTTTTTCTTATCAAGTCCGTGTGAATGTTAATGTGTGTAAGTGTAAAATCGACTTCTATTAAATCTTCTAAATTGCCATGCACTTCTTCACCCGCAATGCCTCACTTCTTCATAACTGCGCTGAGGAGTTACTGGTAAAAGTATTAAAACTCTTTGAAACAGTCACATATCTTCTGGAAAAAAAAAAAAAAAAAAAAAGAATAATTTCCGAGGAGCACTTCTCTTTTGCAGCAGAGCAGAGAGAAGGGAGTTCCCTCTACAGCCGAATGGCTGGCCAGGCTCCATTTTATTGAGCAGCTCCCTAAATCCCACTGTGATGAAGGCAGCCCTTCTGGCAGAGATGTTGTTTCTTACTGGAGAGGCACTAAGGAGGAAACCCTCGGACCGATGCCTCGGTGTAAGAATTTCAGAGATCTCAAGGAGCCTCTTCTGACACTCTCTTGCCAAGATACAAGCCCTTATCCCAAGACTGGGAGGTGCAGAAGCCCAAGAGAGCCAAGACTCCCCAGTCTGACCCCCAGTTAACTGGGGATTCATGGAGAGCCTTTGCTCCTGGAGCGAAGAGTCAGACAACACCTGGAGATGAGCCCTGCATGAAGATGAGCCCTGCGTGGAGATGAGCCCTGCCCTTTGCACGCTGAGCGTTGCCCCAGCCCCTGTGCTGCTCTCCCCAGGGCCACCGCGCCGCTTCCCCAAGGTCCTCTCTAGGAGCTGGCGAGCTAATGCAGAATAGGAAAACAGGCAAGAAAGAACAAGCCGAAGTTTTTCTGGCATGCAAACAATAAGTTGAGCTCGGCTATTTTTCTGCACTGGCGAATCTTATCTTAATTGCATCAGGCTGTTCAAGACTCCCGGATGCAGAGCGCTCTGTAGCCAGGCCATCTCTGTAGCCATAACCATTCCCACCTTCCTTAGCCCAAGTACTTTTCATGACCACCACATCACCCTTTGCTTTGGCCAGATCTGAGGAACCCCGAGCCAGGGACCGGCTCTTCTGCGTGGTGTGAGCTGCCTCATGTGCTTCTTGGAGCACTATGAGAAGGACCCTTCTCTAAGACCACCCCAGTGTTCAGCACCCTGCAAGTGCAGCCCACTTTCGCAGGGGACTTCTCTGGTGTACAGGCAGAGTAGTGCAGGCATCTAGAAATCTGACAAGCGGAGCATTAGCAATGCAAAGCACCATGCCACAAACCCCGCTCCAGGCCTAGGGAGAGGAGGCAGGAGAGGAAATCCACTGTGTGTGACAGATGTGAGCTGCAGCACTTAATCACACCTCATAAGGTGCACTGTCAAGGGTGGAGAATAGAATAGAATAGAATAGAATAGAATAGAATAGAATAGAATAGAATAGAATAGAATAGAATAGAATAGAATAGAATAGAATCTGT